>NC_058405.1:25048464-25196450 GCF_002201575.2 Neomonachus schauinslandi | reverse complement strand
TTTCTTTCTTTCTTTCTTTCTTTCTTTCTTTCTTTCTTTCTTTCTTTCTTTCTTTTCTTTTCTTTTCTTTTCTTTCTTTCTTTCTTCATTAAAGAACAGAGCCCTCCAAATGACAGACTCTCAATAACTCTTGAAACTATGGGGATAAATTGTATTTTTAACTTATTCACATCTGCACTAAGGAAGAGATAGCCATAGGGGGAAAATCACAGAATGACAATATCCCAAATTCATAAATAACTATAGCATTGATTTTGCATGATTGTGTGGGGTTGCTTGACTAAGTTTGGCTACATAAATAGGCTAATAACCAATTTCACTTCCCAAATAAATTTTCCTAAATGTCTATTCCTTTTAAGATATTATCATCTAGTCTTATCTTATATCATTAATTTTGATGTCATAACAGCATTACTAAGAAGGTTTATTACTAGACAACATTTCATGTGTTGAGAAAAAAGTTAACAAACCACAGCTAATAATATTTTGTACAGGAAACATATATTGTAAAAGTCCAAGTACCTGAAAAGATATTTCCTATTCATATCATTTGAGTCTTCTATCAGCAAGCTTTAGGGGGAAATTTCAGTAATATGCAGTGTAGTATGCTCCACTAAAAATGACTGTAGTATTTTACATCAGTTTAAATACTTTATTTGTAGATGCCAAGGCAAACCGTTATGTGTTTAAGAGAATTATTTTTGTTCTGATAGCAAGGCCATCAAAAAATGAAAACATCAAATATATAGACATTTATCATCAAGAATTTTATAAACATTATCAAAAGGTGAAAAGGACTTTTAGATATAGAAGACTTAGAGATCTCTTGTCCTTTGTATTTTATAGAGGGCATTAAATCATGACTTAAGAGCATTTTTGTTTTTGTTACTTTTAATTTATTCTTCTAAAATGAAGGTATGCTATAGGAGACTATTGAATGAAGTCAGTATTCCCTTTCTAACTCAGTGTGATGTTAGTGAGATCACAAATCTTCTTGGGGTGATTTCACAGCACTGTTGTGACCAACATCCAAGAAACACAGCCCATTTTCCCGGGCTTAGTAATCTAGGCAGAGCTCCAAAAACATGGAGAAAAGCTGCAGAGATCAAGGCTAGTGGGCAATTGTTATTTACTAATTAAATTTTTTTTTAAGATTTTATTTATGTAGGGCGCCTGGGTGGCTCAGTTGGTTAAGCGACTGCCTTCGGCTCAGGTCATGATCCTGGAGTCCCGGGATCGAGTCCTGCATCGGGCTCCCTGCTCAGCAGGGAGTCTGCTTCTCCCTCTGACCTTCCTCCCTCTCATGCTCTCTGTCTCTCATTCTCTCTCTCTCAAATAAATAAATAAAATCTTAAAAAAAAGATTTTATTTATGTATTTGACAGAGAGGTAGCACAAGTAGGCAGAGCGGCAGGCAGAGGGAGAAGCAGGCTCCCTGCCTAGCAGGGAACCCGACGCGGGACTCCATCCCAGGACCCCAGGATCATGACCCGAGCCGAAGGCAGCTGCTTAACCGACTGAGCCACCCAGATGCCCCTCTACTAATTAAATTTTTTTAAGAAAAGGAGATGAATCTTGATAAATTAATAATACATCGAAGTTAAATATTGCCAGTGGAATTTCATCAGGCATGTACCTCTAAAAAAAAAAAAAAAAAGCCCATGTATCATCAAGTTACTTTATGAAAAGAATAAAATATCCAAGCAATTTTCCTTGACATCCCTACAATAAGAACTTAAAAGTGTTCCGAAACATAATACTAGAATACTGTCAGAATTGATTTGTACAGTCAAACTAGCATACGAGTTAACTCTTTCAAGGAAATTCACCCATGGTAATAAATGAAAACTTGCATTTGCTGACTTACTTGACTCAGGGTTGTGGAAGATTCTGAGAGAACATTCCTATAAATTCATATGTGAAGGTAGATCCTCCTGCACTTTTTTCTTTGGACATAATGAGAGAAAAGAGTCTGTCCTACTTTCCTGAGCCAAATCACTGTGAACAGAGAAGTAAAGACAATGCTCATCATAAAACTTTGTCTCTATAGCCTTCATTCAAATATAACACTAGAAATGAGGCCAGATTCATGGGATTTCCAATTGATTTCAAAAACTGTTGAGCACTGCACCCATGGAAAAACTCAATTCTCAGAGTCTAGGGAGATTATATATATGTATTTCTATTCCAAAAATGTTTCAATGATAATTCAAACTTCAAAGCTCCAGCTATAATTTGAATCATTAACAGCAAAACAAAGAAATGTAAAAAAAAAAAATCTGAAAAAATTAGAATCTTTAAGTTCATATTTTGGAGAAGCTTCTATAATTCTTATTTTATAACTCTTAACCGAAATTTTTTAAATAAGTGAAATAATTCCACATGAAAAGCTTAGCTATGCTATTTCCATCCTTATTAAAATTTGATGCAGAAAGAGCCATCAAAAGAAAAGCTAAGCAGTGATTTTTTTGAATCAGATTTCTGAGGGTGTCATTAGGTCCTACTGGCTTCCCAATGTGATCCATGTCTTTCATTAGCATTATTAAACACATTGCCGAAAACACGTCACTAGTAAAGCACAAAATTCTTAGAAATATAGAGAAAGGTGTGTTTTGCTCATAGAAGCACATAACAAAATACAACGGCTTGAATTACCATAATGGGTGTTCAGTGCTTTCAAAAACAGAGACATTTAACAATAGCATCTGAATAGTGGACAATTAAATGAGAAGTAAAAAGAGAAAAGTCAAGAGTATGTTTTTTTTTTTTAAAGATTTTATTTATTTATTTGTGAGAGAATGAGAGAGAGCACATGAGAGGGGGGAGGGTCAGAGGGAGAAGCAGACTCCCTGCCGAGCAGGGAGCCCAATGCAGGACTCGATCCAGGGACTCCAGGATCATGACCTGAGCCGAAGGCAGTCGCTTAACCAACTGAGCCACCCAGGCGCCCCAAGAGTATGTTTTTAAGAGACAAACATAAGAAATATCTTCGCCGCATAGTAAAAATGTTCCCTTTTATGTCTGACCCCTATAAACATGAGTCCAGCTATAAATATATACATGGTATTCTTGATAATCTCAAACTTGAGAGTTTGTTTCTGTCATACTTTTTCCACCATCTTCAAGAATTCATTTCTCTCATACTTGTTTCACCTGGTTCTCTGACGCAGAACCAGCATCAAGCTCAGAGCCAACCATATGAAAGAAGAATCACAGCCTTCAATTTTAGAATCTATGCCCCCTCTCACTTAATCTTGACCATATCTCATTTTTACTATGACACTTTACACATTTTAGAGCTGTTAGAAGGATAAAAATGAACTAAAAACCATTGTTACAGTATTACATATTATCCTTATGCAAGATCACATAAAAATATACGTGCTAAAAACACATTTAAGTAGTTTTGGCTTAAGTATTGTGATAAAATTAAGCAGAATAAGTACATACTTTTGTTATTTTTAAAAAGGATCTTGTAAAATCACTAAAAGATGAATTATAAATTCCCTAACAATTATTGATGACTTTTTTTAACATTTCCTGTCTATAGTTTTATAATAATTTAAAGTGTTTATTTCTGTAAGAATAGAAATCCACAAAATTCAGTTTATTTTTCTATTTTAAAAAAACCCTGAAAAATGCAATTAATCAGAAAAAAATAAGTCCAGGATATATTACTTCACCTTATCTAGAATAAGATTATTGGAATATTTTTTTCTTCAACTATTCGTATTTAAGTAAGTATAAATGATGGCTTGACCTATTTCATCACCTAATAGGCCATTCCTTTAGGCATTATATTATACCACTCAAAGCAGTGTGCAAATTTCAAGCAGTATTGAAATCTCATCTTGGGATGTTTTCAAGTATCAAGAGTGCATATAGATGCATTAATGAAAATGTTTCCTCTCTGCTATAAAGTTTAATGTAAAAACCTTGTAAAATCTTTCAACTCCTTTATCTGGCCAATATATCAAAATATATTAGACACATCCTGTGAGTAAACATTTATTTTTTGAGATCAATTCTAGTAATAATAGAAAACCATCCATTTTAAAGAAAGGGCATTGGCAAATAAAAATCATAAATACATGGTCTCGAATGTAGTTTCCTTCCTACATCTGCTTCAATCTTGTTTTACAATTTGAGTCATTACATGAATCTAATATGTAAAAACATTGGTATATACATTATTTAAGATTAAAGCTTTACTAGTTTTTGTAATGAATAAAGATTATAAGATTACTTTATAAGATTTTGGCTAAGAACATGGATAAAATTAGCCCATTTTTAGTCACAATAAATATAATCCTAAGAGAGGCTTTGAAATATGTCATTATGTATTTATGTATTTATGAAATACATATTTCTCCTGATGATAAAGTATTAAGTACATGTGATTTTTTAGTAAAATACTATTTAAAATTTGCTTACTCTTAAATTTGGTATTTAATATTAATATTAATTAATATTAATATTATTACATTTTTATTATGCTGTCCTAATTCTTAGTCCTCAGCTTTGTGTATTGTGTAGATTGTTTCTACGCAGTCATTTCCATTCCTTCTTACTTATGAACATCTTAAAGAAAAATTCTGTTTATCTTCCCATTATTGACACAACTTTTTAAATGATGTTGTTATGTGAATACAAGAGTTCTGCCATAAGTTCCCTACATTTATAGCTCTTATAGAAATATTGACAAGGCAAGAAACAACAAATGTTGGGGAGGATGTGGAGAAAGGGGAACCCTCCTACACTGTTGGTGGGAATGCAAGCTGGTGCAGCCACTCTGGAAAACAGTATGGAGGTTCCTCAAAAAGTTGAAAATAGAGCTACCACATGACCCAGCAATTGCACTACTGGGTATTTACCCCAAAGATACAGATGTAGTGAAAAGAAGGGGCACATGCACCCCAATGTTCATAGCAACAAAGTCCACAGTAGCCAACCTGTGGAAGGAGCTGAGATGCCCTTCAACAGATGAATGGATAAAGAAGATGTGGTCCATATATACAATGGAATATTGCTCAGCCATCAGAAAGGATGAATACCCACCATTTACATCAACATGGATGGAACTGGAGGGGATTATGCTAAGTGAAATAAGTCATACAGAGAAAGACAATTATCATATGGTTTCACTTATTTGTGGAACATAAGGAATAGCATGGAAGACATTAGGAGAAGGAAGGGAAAAATGAAAGGGGGGGGGGAATCAGAGGGAGAGATGAACCATGAGAAACTATGGACTCTGGGAATCAAACTGAGGGTTTTAGAGGGGAGGAGGGTGGGCGGATGGGTGAACCCGGTGATGGGTATTAAGGAGGGCACGTACTGCATGGAGCACTGGGTGTTATACGCAAACAATGAATCATGGAACACTACCTCAAAAACTAATGATGTACTGTATGGTGACTAACATAATAAAAAAAATTATTAAAAAAAAAAACAGGAAATGAAACCAAAACAAATGTGTAATTTAATGTGCAAACCTCTAAAACATATAAATGCAGAAGAATTCTTGATTGCAACTAAAAGTTTAAGTCAAGGATTACCCTGTGAGATAAAGAGATTTATTTTATGTGCAACTTATATTTTAAGCTTTAGCTTTGACTAGCCAGACATTTTTTCTTAAAATATCATCCAACATCAGAGCTCTACAATTATTTTTATTTCTTCAGTGTCTCTTTTATATATTTTTTTCATTCTCTCTGTTGCCAAACATATAACAATAGTAACTCCCAGTCATTTTCCTCTTCTAAAGGTTATTTGCAATCTGTCCAATTATTGACTATATTATTTCTGCTTCATGGGAAAAACTCAGCATTTATACTGTGTCTTTCTCTCCCACACTAACGAGTTTTCTAATTTTATATGGTATAAATTTAACCTTTACCTTGGTGAGCCAAGAAGGAAATGTGTTGGTCTGGCTTTTCCTTTCTGGTGTGCCCATCATGGTTTATGCACAAATACACTTTGACCTTGTAGATGTGCAGTCCCCTGATTACAAGAGAAATTGGTAAAATTTTAATTCCAGAACGAAAAATATAAAAGAAGCATATTGAATGATCTCGGGGGAAAAAAGAAGGTCAAGATATAGAAGATCTCAGTGTCTTTTGTAAAAACTTGGACACTGATGCTATAAAGTAGCTAACTGTTAATGGTTTTTGTTACATTTCCCACTTATTTATACATCAAGGTTAAAGCAACAGTGGCAAAGTGCAGGTAGAGGAATAAGGCTTTCTCAAACAATATGACCCAACTCAAAAGGAACTGCAAACCACATGAATATAAAAACTGCTAAAATTCTCAAAATAAGGAAACTATGATCAATATGAATTTTACCAAGTAAAATTCTGTTCTTGAAAGACAGATGTCTGCAAATGAATAAGTGACTATTTTTAATAGACCAGTATAGCTGACGGAGAAAATAGTGATAGAAAATAATAAAAAGATATAAGCAGCATTCTACAAGAGTGCCTTACTGTTACAAATATGTTGTATGAACACAGGAGAAAGGCTAATTACTTAAGAATATATTAGATGCTTATGGACATCAGAGTGAATTACACATGGTCCATATTTTAAGTTTCAATTTTTTTGTCAGGGACATAGATAAAGAAAAATAGCGCAGGGATGCCTGGGTGGCTCAGTTGGTTAAGAATCTGCCTTCGGCTCAGGGCCTGGGATCTAGTCCCGTGTTGGGCTCCTTGCTCAGCGGGAGGCCTGCTTCTCCCTCTCCCTGCCACTCCCCCTGCTTCTACTCTCTCTCTCTCAATGTCAAATAAATAAATAAATCTTTAAAAAAAGGAAAAAGAGTGCACAATAAGTTTGAATTTTATTCTGCTCTGTTCCACAAAGAATTTATAATAAAAAATGTCCATAAGTATTTATTACACTCGTCTGCTCTGAAAAGGAAAAGATTCGATACTTTTTTTTTTCTTTTTCCTGCTCACTGTTACAGGTAGGTAGATATATGCAAAAGGAAAGAGGAGATATGTAAATTTATAACAAAAAGACTGAAAGAAGATTATGAACATATAATCCAAAGGGCTTAAAAGGGATAATATATGAAATAAAATTCTATTCATTTTAAATACTATTGAAAAAAATACCTCCCTCCAAAAATAATGTATGGCAAATGTAGCACTCATAGGAATAAGTATCATAAAGAAATATACTGAATGGATATCAGAAAAATAAAGAATTCCTCAAAACATAAAAGAAGATGAGGGTAAGTGAGGACTCCTGTTGGGTTTTATGAATATTATAAATAAATGCATTCTTATAAAATTATTTATTGTGATTCCAAACAAAATGATATGGGTCATTTTTAATGAAATGAAAGACTTCCAGTGGATATCTCAGAATACATGGGGGAAATAAAACAGTATTTAAATACATTTTATCTGTCAACATTTGTTTGAAATGCACATAAAAAATACCTAAGCAAAATAGAAACATATTTCTAGCTAAACATCTAAAATTCCAAAATGGGCATTCTAAGCTTGATTTGTCAGCTCCATGGTGATTAGGGATCTAGGATCCTTCTGTTTTTCTGTCATCTTCTATCATAGCTTCCCTTCTCAACTGTTCCTCATACCTCACCAGTCTGATAAACTTCAGCTACCAAATCTGCATTCCAAGAGCGTGGGGGAGGAAAATATGATTCACGTCCTTTTAAGATGACTCCCACAAGTTCTGTGCCATATTTGCATTCCCACAGCATATACCTGACCTCAGGAGATATATGTATGTATGTGTATGTGCGTGTGTATCTGTATCCATATCCTCTATACCTGTAACTGTATCCCCTATATCTGTATCTGTTGCTATCTCTACACTATTGTTCAGGGCTCAGTTACTGAGTCATAGGTAACAATGACTATCTGGAAAGGCAACTAAAGTATTTCTCACAGTAGCTAGTGAGAAGAAAAGAAGAAAGGACATGTCCTACTAGACACTAAATTAATTTTGTGCTTTTTATAATTTAAACTCTGTGGTACTTATGTAAGTATTAATAAATGAACAAATGGAATAAGAAGAAGATATCTTTTTTTTTTTTTTTTTTTTTTTTTTTTTTTTTTTAAAAAATTTTTTTTTTTTTTAGAGAGCGAGCGAGAGAGAAACAGCATGAGAGGGGAGAGGGTCAGAAGGAGAAGCAGGCTCCCCGCTGAGCCGGGAGCCCGATGTGGGACTCGATCCCAGGACTCTGGGACCATGACCTGAGCCGAAGGCAGACGCTTAACCATCTGAGCCACCCAGGCGCCCAAGAAGAAGATATCTTTTAAGGAGAATAATTTCATTAAGAAGGAAAAGCAGCAAATTTTAAAAATCAGTTAAAATTTTTACTTAAGAGTTGGATAAAATACTTTTTTTTTTTAATCTCTAGCCCCTATTTCCCCCAGACCCTCAGCTACCTCTACTCTGGTAACCATCAGTTTATTCTCTAGAGTTAAGAGTCTTGTTTCTTGATTTGCCTCTCTCTCTCTCTTTTTTCCTTTCCTTGTTTTGTTTCTTAAATTCCACATGTAAGTGAGATCAGATGACATTTGTCTTTCTCTGAAATTTATTTCACTCAGCATTATACTCTCTAGCTCTATCCATGTTGTTGCATCTATTGATGGACACTTGGGCTACTTGGCATAATTGGGTTATTGTAAATAATTCTGCAGTAAACATTGGGGTGCATGTATCCCTTTGAATTAGTGTTTTTGTATTTTGGGAGGTAAACACCCAGTAGTATGACTACTGGATTATAGGGTAGTCTAGTTTTAATTTTTTGAGGAACTTCCATGCTGTTTTCCACAGTGGCTGCGCCAGTGGGCATTCCCACCAACAGTGCAAGAGGGTTCCTTTTTCTTCACATCCTCATCAACACTTGTTTCTTGTGTTGTTGATTTTAGCCATTCTGACAGGTGTGACGTGATATCTCATTATAGTTTGGGTTTGCATTTCCCTAATGATGAGTGATGTTGAGCATCTGTTCATATGTCTATTGGCCTACCCTATATCTTCTTTGGAGAAATGTCTGTTCAAGTCTTCTATCCATTTTCTGGGTTTTGAGTTCTATCAGTTCTTTATATATTCTGGATACTAACCCTTTATCTGATACATCCTTTGCAAATATCTTCTCCCATTCAGTAGTTTTGTTGATTGTTTCTTTCTCTGTGCAGAAGCTTTTTATTTGGATGTGGTATCAATAGTTTATTTTTGTTTTTATTTCCCTTGCCTCAGGAGACATTCTAGAAAAATGTCTTTAAGGCTGATGTCAAAGAGATTACTGCCTGTGTTTTCTTCTAGGATTTTTATGGCATCAAGTGTCATATTTAGGTCTTTAACCCATTTTGAGTTTATTTTTGGGTATGGTGTAAGGAAGTGGTCCAGTTCATTCTTTTGCATGTGGCTGTCCAGTTTTCCCAACACCATTTGTTGAAGAGACTGTCTTTTTCCCATTGTGTATGGATAGAATAATTTACTAGGAGATGGTTCTTTC
Source organism: Neomonachus schauinslandi (assembly GCF_002201575.2). NCBI lineage: Eukaryota > Metazoa > Chordata > Mammalia > Carnivora > Phocidae > Neomonachus > Neomonachus schauinslandi. Next base: position 25,186,952 of record NC_058405.1, on the reverse strand, counting down.
CACAGATAATAATTATAAACTCAAGCAAACACTAAAGCAGCTACCTAACTACCTTAAAGGTCAGGAGTGAAAAAAGACAGATTTTGAGGGGGAGCACATTTTGAAAGAGCAGACACGCATGAAGTAATTCTGTCTTTGAGACATTGACCTAAATGACTAAATGCAAGCTGTAGTATGGCAAGGATAGTGTGACCAAAACATCAATGGAAAATATGCTGTTTTTGTGGCCTGAGACTAACAGAGCCTGGGGTGGCAACAGCTCCTGGCAAATGAGAGAGAACTCGCCAAAGGAAGAGTGCCTGAGAAAGGAAGCCTCAGTACTGTTTTTAAACTCTCTACAAGTTTCTGGCTGATGTCTGAATAATGTTTTTGCAGGGCACAGTGCAAACAGCATAGCTCAGGAGAGAGGGGAAAAAAGAAAGAAAAAGAACTGAACTGATATCCGACATTCTGTCCTCTGCAAAAGAGGCAAAGTTTGTATTGTAATTGATCCAGGTATACTGATGCTAAAAAGCAAATCACATCTCTCATTGGAAGAAAGTGGGAGAATCCAGACTCCATTTCATAACATATGCAATATACAGGAAAAAATACAAAATTATAAGAACACAAAGACTCAGGAAAATGTGATTCATTTTCAAGGGAAATGACTATCAGCAGAATCTAAACATGAAGTAACACAAATGTTGAAATTTTCAGGAAAAGGTGGATAAAATAAATGGATACAATAAATATACTCAGTGAAAGCATATTATTCTCATAATGAATAAAAATACATAATTTTCAGCAGAGAAAGGGAAATTATAAAATAAATCAAAATGGAAATGTTTGAATTAAAAACATTAGTATCTGAAATAAGTTTCCTTGAAGATAAAAATAGAAAGCATCGGGACGCCTGGGTGGCTCAGTCGGTTAAGCGTCTGCCTTCAGTTCAGGTCATGATCCCAGGGTCCTGGGATCGAGTCCCGCATTGGGCTCCCTGCTCCGCAGGGAGCCTGCTTCTCCCTCTGCCTCTGTCTCTTTCTCTCTCACTCTATCTCTCATGAATAAATAAATAAAATCTTTAAAAAAAATAGAAAGCATCAAAGAACACGAAGCTAGATCCATAAGTATCATCTTACAAAAAAACAGGAATAAAATTTAAAAAAAAGAGAGCTCTAGGGACCTGCTGGAAAAATACCATATGGTTAAACATACCTACCTATATTGTTACCTGGTTATATTTACTGTATTAGTGCATTACTATGATCATATTTACTTTACATAGACTGAGAAAATTTAAGGATACATATTCGAATCAGTTTATTGTAAAATTAATTGTTAATAAAGTTAGAAAAACACCCTAACATTTTAGCTAAACAGCTTATATTTGAATTTTGTAAATTACCTAAATTTTAAACTTAAAAATTAAACTTTGTGATTTAAAACTTCTGAAGACTATGAGGACCAAAATTCAACAGTTATCCAAATGGACAACTGTACTAATTGTTTATAGCCCATGTTAGCTCAGACTGATGTTCATCTGTTTCTAATTTATTATTTTTATTATCCACAGAGACTACTCCAAAGTGACTATGACAAATGACTATAGCAGCATCTCTATCTTCCCCCAAATTATTTCTTCTTTTATTTTGAGAGTTGAATTCCAATATTCAAAAATGAATATTATTATAATACTTTTATATCCCAAGAATTATTGTTATTCTCATGTTGTCTAAGTTAGTTTAGGCTGCTGTAACAAATGCCCTAGATTGAGGGGCTTAAACACAGAAATTTATTCCTCATAGTTCTGGAGGCTGGACCTCTGAGAATAGGGTATCCACATGGTTAAGTTCTGATTAAGGCCCTCTTACTGATTTGCAGACAAACATCTTCTTTCTGTATCTTCACAAGCAGACAGGAGAGAGGAAAGCAAGCTCTCCTGTCTTTTCATATAAAGATACTAATTCCATTCATAAGGGCTCCATTCTCATGTCCTAATTACTTCTCAAAGGCCCTACCTCCAAATACCATCAGATTGGGGATTAGACTTCAACATATGAATTTGGAGAAGATACATTCAGTCCATAACATATGTCCAGTCCATAACGCATGTCTGCAAGAATATATTAAAGACTGCATATAATTCATTCATACAACAGATGTACATTAAGTATCTTAGTTATGCTAGGCACTTGGGCAGGAACTGTGGATTCATAGGTGCCCAATCTGACAAGCATCCTGTGATCATAGTGGAGTGTTTTCTGTGGCAATGTAAGACTCTCTAGTATTGTTTTTAATTGTTATGACCTTAATTCCAAACAAACAAGAAGAAAAATATCCATTTCATATATTCAGAATAATTTCTGTGTATTTACATTCATAGTACATACTTCTATATAAATATTCCCTCATCATGAATCTGGGTTTCTAAAAGAATCATATTAGTAGTAATGAAGTAAGATGCCTAGGAAAAGCGACATATACACTTTAGAAGCTATCCTTATATGGCAACATAGCACTTAAGAAATGTTAGAAATAATTTTTAGTCATATTAATAGCTAAAACTATGTCTTAAGATGCTAGAAAAAGTGACATCGTTTGTCTCTTAAAATTGACATCATTTCTAAGCAGTGTTTCATTTTCTGCCAGGAATCTGGCAGTGAAATTACCTTATTATATATATAATGTGAAGAAGTTTAACAGTATAAAAGTTAAAGGTTAATTAATTATGTTAGTTTTGAAGTAAATATTCAAATAAAACTTTGTTTCTCTAAGAAATGCACAAAGAAAATATAGAGATTTTTATATCTTTAAGTATAAGAAACAAAACAGTTCTGCCCATTTTCCCCTATATTGCTGTTCTTTATTTTTTTTATTTCTTCTTTATAGGTAAATGTCTGTAACTACTATATCCCTAGTTTCTAGCTTCAATTTATAGAATAGTGATCAAGAATAACCACTTACATTTTTCAAAACTATATAATAAAAAACATATTTTCTAAGTTAGACATTGTCACATAATGAAAAAATAAATAAGCACTCAGGGGCACCTGGGTGGCTCAGTCGTTAAGTGTCTGCCTTCAGCTCAGGTCATGATCCCAGGGTCCTGGGATCGAGCCCCACATCAGGCTCCCTGCTCGGCGGGAAGCCTGCTTCTCCCTCTGTCTGCCACTCCCACGGCTTGTGCTCTCTCTCTCGCTGTGTCTCTCTCTGTCAAATAAATAAATAAAATCTTTAAATAAATAAATAAATAAGCACTCAGAGACAATGAAAAACCGCCCTCTCAAACTTGGTCAGTATTGAGTCAAGATTTAACACCTGCCTGATATTGTACAGGTTTGCAAATCTGGTGTTATCTGACTTTTTAGATCAAGCCAGGACTTGTTGTAACTGACAAGACTTTAATTAGGTTTGGTTTCATGGCCATGTGCCTATCACTCAGATGTGTTGCCTTTTAAAAATTATACCAGTAAGATACTGGCACAGTTTCAAGTTCATTTCCCTGCAGTCATGGGAGAGACATAACCCAGAACCGACCAGAGTGCTTGTTTCAAACAAAAGTGCATAATAGCATTGTTTGAATATCCACAGGAAAATAGTGATTTCAGCTTTACTTTGCATGGCAAATGTAAATCAGGAAAAGTGCACGTTCAGCAAATGTCAAAGAGCTTCAACTTCAGCAAATATTAAAAGAAACAAAAATCTATGAATGGGACTGAATGATATTAAGCACCAGTTAAGGGAATATTTAGTTATTTGAATGTAAATTGAGATATTATCATTTATTTCTTAACATAATCATCATTAGAGTTGTTGTTGTCATGCTAAAATATTTAAAACTTGGTGAAAAATAAATCTATGTAGGGCGCCTGGGTGGCTCAGTTGGTTAAGCAAGCAACTGCCTTCGGCTCAGGTCATGATCCTGGAGTCCCGGGATGGAGTTCCGCATCGGGCTCCCTGCTCAGTGGGGGGGTCTGCTTCTCCCTCTGCCCTCTTCCCTCTCGTGCTCTCTGTCTCTCATTCTCTCTCAAATAAATAAATAAAATCTTTAAAAAAAATAAAAAAATAAAAAAATAAATCTATGTATTTGGACATATATGATTGGAACACACACATGGATCAAAATACCCCAGTAGTTTTTGTTTGAAAATACTCCAGTGCAAAGGATGAAAAGGCAGTTGGTTGAGAAGATCCGCACGAGGCAAGTTACATTTTTGTCTTTTGTTTTTGTGTGTCTTATTACATCTTAGCGTCAGTAGGAATTTTAGAAGCAAAGTAGTATTACCTCACTTTTAAGATAGAATCAAGCCCTAGGGCACCTCTGGGAGGGCTTCCCAGCCTAGTTGAACTTGCCTTGCCTCTTTCTGCCTTATCACCATCATTACTCCTTTGGGGAATGGCTACTCTGTCATCAGTTGCATACTACCCTTCGACACTCCAGCAGCCTGGTAGATTTCCCCTATAGAGACTTATGAGGGCAATACTACTATTTGTTTACTGGCTCTGTACTAATAAACACCTATTGTGATGGCTTTATGTGTAGTTATTTTATTTATTTTTTATTATTCTTTAAAAAATTTTTATTTATTTATTTGACAGAGAGAGACACAGCAAGAGAGGGAACACAAGCAGGAGGAGTGGGAGAGGGAGAAGCAGGCTTCCCGCTGAGCAGGGAGCCCGACGTGGGCCTCTATCCCAGGGTCCTGGGATCATGACCCGAGCCGAAGGCAGATGCTTAAAGACTGAGCCACCCAGGCACCTCTATGTGTAGTTATTTTAATTCTTATAATAACCCCTTGAGTGTTTATTATTATAATTTCCATTTTTGCAGAAAAGGAAATCAAGGCCCGGTGATGAGACTTGTCCAACAGACAGAGCTAGTAAGTAGTTGACACAAAATTTAAAACTAGGCTCTGACTGTCTCCAGTATCTATGCTCTCATAATTTAAATAGAATGTATTTTTATTTAGATATGCCTTTCTATGACCTCAGTAAGTATTGAAGCTTATAAATATTGAGCTCTAATAAATACTGAATCTAATATAGAAATGCAAAGTAAAGGGAAATTTATTAATTTGATTATTACTATCGTATTTCTTAGACATAATAACTAAGAAAATGATTAATTCTGTAGAACTCAGTATTCTTTTTCCTGATATTTGTGTGCCATTGGATCATTTAAACTCAAATATCATTAGGTTATATAGGTCTCACCTTTTAAAATAAACATGAAATACACAATTTAAAAAACTATATTTCCATATATAATGTAGGTTTCATGTTCTGTAAGACTCTCAACCTCCACCATTTTAAGGTCAATGGAATGCCAGTGTGTATATAGAGATCTATAGATACATATTCTTAATTTTTTAATGAATCATTTTTCTTCCCATATAAGCTAAATGCTGAAGAAATAGCAGATTTGTGTGAGGAAGCATCAGTAAATATCCTGATCAATATAAAAATTGAACAAGCCACATGCTGAAATCACATTAAAACGAAAATTGAGGATTAAATCCATAGGAGGATTGTAATATGCACAGATGGCTGGGATGGACCTGGTTGTTTTCCAGCCAGTACCTGTTCTGGAATATATGAAGCTACATCTCCAGAATATCTTTAGGTATTAAGTGTTTGCTGGTAGCTGCCAAATTCCAAAAGGATATCCCTCCTAAAAGAGAGTGAACATGAAATTCACAATTACAAAACATATTTGCATGTAGAAAGTAGGTTTCATATTCTTTGGAGGTCGAAATTGAACAATACAGTGAAAATACAGGAACAAATTTTTCTTAACTATATTAAGAATTGTAAAAAGCTAGAAGTTCTAAATTTAAAAGGAACAGAATAAGAAGCCAGTGCCTTAGGTTCATGGCCAATAGCTTAGAATAGGGAGCAACCTGGGAAATAAGAATTTCTCTTCCCACTGTTAATTATAATCTATGAGTTGGTCCCCTTTGGTTCAAGGTACAGAACTCAGTCAGGACTGTGTTGGGCCCAGATGGTTGAATGACTGACTGGCTACCATTTTTGTGCCAGATTGGCCCATCTCCCTACTTTTTCATCCAGGTCCATATGAGTTGGAAGATTGTATACGAGGGAAAAGATTATATCACAAAATGAAAAGTAAAATATTTTTAGTATCCAGAAAGTGTCACACTGAAAAATTTGGGAATAGTTCTTTAATCTAAATGATTAATATAATATGTTTTCTTTCTTAGATATTTAAATCATTAGAGATTATGATAAAAGACTAAAATATTTTATACTTAACCCAAATTATGATTAATCTGTATAATTACAAACTGTACATATTTCTGTAATTTTCTGTAGTAAAGTTCTATATTTAAGCAAATTCAGGCACCTATGAATATTCATTTTAATATAGCGGAATATTCCTTTCTTGAAACAAAAGAGAATATTTTTGAGATAAATTAAATATTGGTAGAAGGGTTAAAATGTATACATATATTTGGATTGATTAAATTAATTCTAGTGTATTTCTCAACAATAGCTTTTTGTATAACTTCATAAACTTGAACACATTCTAAGAAATGATATTAACATAATATTATTAGTATTCTAGTATTAATATGTTCGAGTAGAATATAAATATTATTTGTCATAAAATTACTATTTATTCTGATGACCAATCAGATTTGAAAATCACTAGTATAATCTGATTAATATAATAAATAGAGTACTCAAATGCAAGTCAACATATTCTTGCTTTTGTCTGATTTACTTCATCCACATTATTGAGGGGAAACTATTGATAAAAAAGATAATGATTGTAAAAGCGTATTAAGTTTCATGGACAGATAATGAAATATTATTTCTGTCATTTTCTAATAATGATAGTGTAGCAATTTGATGTCCAAAGGTACTTCTATTTCTGAATCTATAATTTATTAGAAGCATGACCACTGGCTATAAAGTTATATTATATGTGAACCTTGGTTTATTTTAATTTTAAATTCAGGTAATAGGTTGATTTGTATCTATATGTGTTCCTATATTTTATATGTTATTTTATAGGACATCATAATGGTATTTATTATCCATATAATATGGCATCCCTTTTTATGCATAGGCACTTTGCAGAATGGGAATTGGCCTCTTACCTATTGGCCTCATTTACCTATTCATCCAGCTTTTGTTTATTGCCCATGGTCTCTGAAATTCACAGTAAATAAAACACTGAATATTGTATATTTTGTAAAATTTTCATTAAAATCATTTTTCATTGTTATTGTTTTGATAGTTTTCCTTGTTCTAGTAGTACGCCTATTTTTGTCACTAGGATTTGAAATTTATCTAACAATTTTGATGTCCTTTTAGCTTGCATTTTTCAGTTTTTCAATTTAATCTCTGCTGTGAGGATATTTACAGTGCTGCATAGAGCAACTGAAGCATAGATGGAAAGTCCTGTTGGTCTAGAAAGTACAGTCTCATTTTCTCTTTATTTGTCAGACTGCATGGTAAAAAAAAGAAAGAAAAGAAATGAGAGTCTTCAGTATCTTTCATAAGTGATAGTATTATGTGGTAATTAGTAATTTTTAATCACGTTCATGGAAAATTAGTTAAATCAATAACAGAAGGCCCTCTTAAATTATAACAATTTATTTAACTCCAAATTATATGAGATTGAAGTCCTAGTGTATTTCTCAGTGCAAGTTAGCTTTTTCACATGGAAAGCTGTGTGGAACTTGAATAAACGTGAATAGAACATATAAAATATAGCATTCTGGCTTCTATGACAGCTATTAGGTTTTAATTGATTGACACCATATCTCTTTAAGAAAGGCAAAGTGTATAAAAAAAGGAGCAATGGCTTGGGATTCCAGGACTTTAGGTTTAATCTTCAATCTTGATTTTACCTAGTTCTTTTTTCATTAACAGGTCACATCCTCTCAGAGTATCCTTTTAATGCATAAATTAAGGAGATTGCATTCAATAATGAATAAAATCTCATCTAGCTAAAAAAAATTCAATTAACCACTCTAACTCTTGATGTTCTAAAATGATCACTAGTATTAAAATAATACTGTTCTTCTTGGAAATATCATGGAGTACCTCATTTCAACCATGTAATATTCTTCATAAATTCTAAACTTAGAATACATTTACCCTGTAGTAAATATGCACTGTAAAAAGAGATATGCACTGTAAAAACAAATATAGCAATGTTATAAAAGTATTGCACATAATTTGTAAGTAGAAAAATAATTTGTAAATAGTCACTATGTCTTCATGAAAAACAAGAATGATTATTCTTAAAAAAAAAAAAAAGCCTTTCCCAAATGCAGTACAGATTATTTTACATAAGTTGCTATCCTATTCAAATAAACAACTTTTATTAATTTAAAGTTTCAACTCAGTTTTGGCATTCTGTCAATCATTAATAACAATCAGTTAAACAGTTAATATTATTTTTCTTTTTCTTGATAATAGGCTAAGTTTATTTATTAAAGAAAACACAAATTGTTTTATTTGACAAATATTGACTACCAGTATTCCTTTGAAAGTTTGCAATTTTCTTTTAAAAATAGCCAATTAGTACTGTGAGGATGAAAATAGTTCTGGCATTAGTAACAGAGAAATTGTCCATGTTGGTACAAAATCCAATATAATATTTAAACTCATATACAACATCCAGATTAACTGTGCAGTTTATATATTTTAAAAATATGAAATCTGTATTCTACAGAATTAATTCTAACAATTTTAATGAAATTGTTTTATTATAAATTCTTTATTGATCAGGTGAATTATAAAAAAGATTTTTTTTAAGTAAAGAGACACTTTGTAATTATTTGTTCTCAGGGAAGATGATTGTATTATTATAAATGCATCCACTTTTTAAGTATAAGTGTATCACAAAACTCAAAATATCTTCTAATTAAAAAGAAATTCTCAAAATTTTGTGTACTGAACAAATGCTTTGAAGGTAACTAGATATTGTGGCGCCTGGGTGGCTCAGTCAGTTAAGCGTCTGCCTTCTGTTCAGGTCGTGGTGCTGGGGGTCCTGGGGTGGAGCCCCCATTGGGCTTCCTGCTCAGCGGGGAGCCTGTTCTCCCTCTCTTTCTGCCCCCGCTCTTGTGCGCACCCTCTCTTTCTCTCTCTCTCTCAAATAAATAAATAAAATCTTTAAAAAAAGTTAACCAGATGTTAAAATTGTATTAGTAGACCTTACCCAAGACCAGATGAAATGCAACCTATTCAGCTATGAAAACCCATACACAAATAGCCCTTGAGATGCCAGTTATTTGGTTTTATCATTTAAAAGAGCTACGATGAGTCAAGTCAATATTTGTTTTGTCAAAAAGCGAACTCTGCACACTGACTAAAACAAAGAAAAAGAAAAGGAAACAAAATGAGTTTATTGCAAAGGTTTCAGACCGCAAGCTGGAAAACTCAAGGCTACAGGAACAATGAGTTCCGAGTTGCTCCCTGACTAAGGGGCTTTTATGCGGTTAAATGTGGAAGTCATCTGGCTTGTTCAACTGATTGGTTGCCTAGTGGTCTTCCTTACTTGGATCAGGGTAGCTAAGGGAACAAGGAAGTCTAGAGGTGAAGTGAACAGACTTGGCGTTTGGCTATTGGCTGATGTCCTCTGCTGATTTCTGAGAACTGTAAATTCCTGCAACTTGTGTTAGGTAAGGTTAAGTTTCATTTTCTTTAATGCACCTGTGTTAGCCAACTCCTTTTTGTCCCTGACATACGTGACTCTGTTTTAGTTTCAGATCCACAGGTTTTTTAGGATGGCGGGATATATATGCGGATTTAGAAACTGAGCTTATACGCAAACAATGAATCATGGAATGCTACATCAAAAACTAATGATGTAAAAGGGGCGCCTGGGTGGCTCAGTTGGTAAAGCAGCTGCCTTCGGCTCAGGTCATGATCCTGGAGTCCCAGGATCGAGTCCCACATTGGGCTCCCTGCTCGGCAGGGTGTCTGCTTCTCCCTCTGACCCCCCCCCCATGCTCTCTCTATCTCATTCTCTCTCTCAATAAATAAAATCTTTAAAAAAAAAACAAAAAACTAATGATGTAATGTATGGTGAATAACACAACATAATAAAAAAAATGGCAAAAAATAAAAAATAAAAAAAATAAACCCTTCAAAAAAAAAGAAACTGAGCTTAGAGGTAACTGTTGAAAAGTTGACCTTAATTGGCAACTGTTACCTTTATTAAAACATTAAAACAACAACAAAAAAACATTAAAACATTTTGATTTAAAATTCTCAGTAATGTGTCTCAACTGTATGTATTGAATTAGATGCATTAGGTTAGTATTCCTTATTTGTTAAACAGTTAAGTCATCTGTGTTTCTCCTCACCTGTCTCTTTGCTTCTTTCTGAAACAAAAATTTAAATGATTAAAGTATATTCTAATAAAATCAATTATTTTTTTCAGGAACCACTTAGTTTCATCTTTAGAAGTAAAAAATACCTTTGAAATCTGATCTAAAGGTGTCTCATGGAGCATTTCATGTCATCTCTCAAACAGTTCATTTTCTGAACGCTATATCATTTCCAATTAAGAATTGCATGTCGCAAAAATGATTTGGTTCTCTGCAGCTCTGACTTCCATTAGATATTCAATTATTTATAATGGGTTGAAGCTTAATTAAATAAACTTAATTAAAATTAGATTAACCCTTTTCCCACAAAGCATTATCTAAGTTATATTAAGTGAAGGACAAAAGAAACTTTAACATCATCCTTAAGCAAGGGGATACTTGAATGCTAAGTTTAAGGAGATTACATTATTAAAATTTAAAAGCATACAGTTAAAAGTAAAAGATACTCAAGCTTTTGATGTAGCTCTCTTAAGAAATTCAGAGCTTCATGTGGCATTATTATTATAGATAATGCTAAAATGTTTTTCCAAGTTAAGCCACTGCCAACAGTTTCAGTGGTGACCTTTGAATTCACTATTGGACAGACTTTAATATTCTTTAATACAATATTTAATTGAATAATTGTACACTAAGGAGGTATTTATTTCAGACTTTTGGTCACTGTTTAGATGGAATCAGTTCTGGTTTTTAAGATTATCCTATCAGTAGGTTTATTTTTATTGTTAAAGCTAATAATTGTGTTGTTATTGTATTAAGATAACGTTGTATTGCCTAAATACAAAGACAAATACAGTATTATCTCATTTATATGTGAAATCCAAAAAACAAAATGAAACCAAGCTCATAGACACAGAGAACAGACTGGCAGTTGCTGGTGGAAGGGGATGGGAAACGAGTGAAGAGGGTCAAAAGGTACAACCTTCCAGCTATAAAATAAATAAGTTAGGAGGATGCAATGTACAGCATGGTGACTATTTTTAATAATACTATACTGCCAACGTGAAAGTTGCCAGGAGAGTGAGTCTTAGAAGTCTTCATCACAAGAAAAAAAAGAAAAAAATATTTTAGTTATCTATGCAGGGTGACAGATGTTAACTAGACTTACTGTGATCATTTTACCACATATACAAATATTGAATCACTATGTTGTATACCTGAAAGCAATGTACTGTTATAGGTCAATGAGACCTCAAAAAATATACAAAGAAAAAAAGAAGATATTGGGCACCCAGTAATATAAAGAATTGATCTCATATTGGATTTGGTAAATAGGGTATTATTTTTCTTACAAAAGGAGAAAGGCAGAATTAAGCTCTCTGGGTCTGGTGCAAGAGTGTGTTGCCAGCCAAAAGCTATCCTTCCTTTACCTCCTCTCCTTTCCTGTTCAAGTGTCCTGATTTAATCATATATTATATAAATTTCCCAAAGGTTGAAATCTCGGTGACATTAAATAGTCATACTAATCTTATTCCTCCTGGACAATGATTCATGTAAAGCTGGGCTTGTGACTTTTCTTTGGGGAGATTATTCTAGTGAAAAAAGAAGTTGGTCCCAGATGAAGCCACGGCAGGGCCCAACTGTTGACCAGATCCTTTCACATCCTTAAAGCTTTTCTTCTTCATCTATATATATAAACCAAGAGTTGACCAGATATTTGGGGAAAGCATTCCGTATGAAAGACAAAAACAAAACCACTTTTTAAAGATTGTATTTATTTATTTATTTATTTGACAGAGAGCGAGCACAAGCAGGGGGAGTTGCAGAGGGAGAGGAAAAAGAAGGCTCCCCACTGAGTAGGAAGCCCTACGTGGGGCTCCATCCCAGGAGCCTGGGATCATGACCAGAGCTGAAGACAGACGCTTAACTGAGTGAGCCACCCAGGGGCCCCAACAAAAACAAAACCATTTTTTAAAGGAATAAAAGTAGAAAGACCATCACAGAAAGCAAAAGAAAACCCCCTATGAAGTATAATTAATATAGTCAGCCACAGGAGATCATATTGCATCATTAAAACAAGAAGAAAATGTTACAGATAACATCAACTAGAAAAACATTAAAGAGCTTTTGGAAATTATGTCAAGCAAATACAGAGACAGTGGGCCAATAACAGAAAAAAATCTATCCAAGGATTACTGAAGGATATCTAATAGCCAAATAATATGGTATCAAGAAGAAATAACATGGGAAACAGAGAAGAGGAAATTATCAAAGTAGCAGGACAAGATAATTTCCTACAAAGGATGTCTGTCTTAATGAAGGACAGGGACAATGAAATAAAAAAAAATAGATTTGTAGAAGGATGTAATATCAGGGCATTTTAAAAAAACAGGGCAAAATGAATATCCTGAAATTTCCCAGTGGAAAATGTTGATATAAAATTCATCAATAATCAAATGAGATTGGGCTTTTAAATAACAATACTGGAATTTAGAAGACAATAGATCAATACCTTCACAATCTGAGAAAAAATAATTTTCACCTTTGAGTTTTAGACATAGTCCAGTGATCACATATAAGGATAAAATAAAGTTATTTTCAGATGTGCAAAGTTTTAAAAATTTTACTCCTGAAAAATTGATATCAGGAAACTGCTAGAAAATATGCTCCAACAATATAATGACATAAAGGAGGAAAGTGGTATTCAATATAAAATAACCAGTTATTTGATTTATTGACCAAGTGTAATATACATAATGATAGTTAATTGGCAATACTTTTGATCAGTGTGAGAAGACTTAGAGAGTCTATGGAACTCAGTATTTTTAGAAAGCCAAATATTAAGTACAAAGGAAATCAGACTTTGAATGATAAAGGAAATACAATCACATTGAAAAATATTTACATTGTCCTAATAAAAATCACTATTTAACTCAAAATTGTGACATAACAATATTGGAAAGATGGGTGCGGGGGGGGGGGGCAAAAGAAAGTGATATAAAATATTTATATATGATAACCAATAAAAGTTTTATTTAGTAGCATTAACATAAAGTTTAAAAATATAAAGGAGGGGCACCTGGGTGGCTCAGCCACTTAAGCGTCTGCCTTTGGCTCAGGTCATGGTCCCAGGGTCCTGGGATCAAGCCCCGCATCGGGCTCCATGCTCAGCGGGAAGCCTGCTTCTCCCTCTCCCACTCCACCTACTTGTGTTCCCTCTCTTGCTGTCTCTCTCTCTGTCAAATAAATAAATAAAATCTTAACAAATAAAAAAATAAAAATATAAAGGAAATCCTGGGCACCTGGGTGGCTCTGTCTGTTGAGCGTCTGCCTTTGGCTCAAGTCCTGTTCTCAGGGTCCTGGGATTAAGCCCAGCCTTGCGTCGGGCTCCCTGTTCAGCAGGGAGTCTGCTTCTTCCTCTCCCTCTGCCCCTCCCCGCACTTGTGCTCAAACAGTGTCTCAAATAAATAAATAAAGTCTTAAAAAATATATATATATTTAGGGCGCCTGGGTGGCTCAGTTGGTTAAGCAACTGCCTTTGGCTCAGGTCATGATCCTGGAGTCCTCATCGGGCTCCCTGCTCAGCGGAGAGTCTGCTTCTCCCTCTGGCCCTCCTCCCTCTCATGCTCTCTCTCTCTCATTCTCTCTCTCAAATAAATAAATATAATCTTTAAAAAAAAAAAAAGATATATATATATATATCTTTTATATATATATATATAAGAGATATATATATATATATATAAGATATATATCATATATATATATATATATATTATATATATATATATGAAATCCTGTAAGAGCAACAGGTTAAAAATGTTTTTATTTTTTTAGATGGCTGATTCTGGAGGCAGAACAAGATAGGGATAGAAGAAGTGAATTTTCTTTTCCATTACATGTTTTCTGTTTGTTTGTTTGTTTTTAGCATTATAATAAGTAAACAGGTAATTAAACAAAGTCAATTTGATAAGCATAAAAAAGATTTTTAAGGGGTGCCTGGGTGGCTCAGTTAGTTGAGCATCTGAATCTTGGTTTTGGTTCAGGTCATGATCTCATAGGTCATGAGATCGAGCCCCACGTGGGGCTCTACACTCAGCGTAAGTCTGCTTGAAAATTCTATCCCTCTAGCTCTCTGGAGCTCTCTCTCTCTCAGATAAATAAAATCTTTCAAAAAAATAATGATAATAATAATTTTTAAGAAGTGATTGAAGACATCCCCAGTGAAAGGAAGAAAGACTCATATTCTCCTCCGGTTAGTTAGAATCTAACTTTTTTTAAGCTGCTGCCAATATATAGTAATAAATTTCCCCAGTGACTTTAAACTTTATATTTGTTGTATAAGATATATATAATTTAATTGTCTGGACTGCGTTACAAATGACAAGTATTATGTTTATGGTTGGACAAAATTTGGCAGTGGATTGGGGTATAGAAAACAAGTTGAAAGAAGAATTTAGTAAAAGATAGCTAAAATGGGGCACCTGGGTGGCTCAATTGGTTAAACAGCTGCCTTCAGGTCAGGTCATGATCCCACGGTCCTGGGATCGAGCCCCACATCGGGCTCCCTGCTCGGCAGAGTCTGCCTCTCCCTCTCCCTCTGCCTGCTGCTCCCCTTGCTTGTGCTCTCTATCTCTCTGTCAAATAAATTAATAAAATCTTTAAAAAAAAAAGAAAGAGAGGGGCGCCTGGGTGGCTCAGTTGGTTAAGCGACTGCCTTCGGCTCAGGTCATGATCCTGGAGTCCCAGGATCGAGTCCCGCATTGGGCTCCCTGCTCGGCAGGGAGCCTGCTTCTCCCTCTGACCCTCCCCCCCTCATGTGCTCTCTCTCCCTCTCTCATTCTATCTCAAATAAATAAATAAAATCTTTAAAAAAAAAAAAAGAAAGAAAGAGAGAGAGCTAAAAATCTCTGACCATATAACCAGGAAAAAAAAGATATAAAAAAAATACAGATGAAACACTAAAATTGAGAATATAAGATAAAACACACTATTGGATATTTTTCTGAATTTTTCTTGCTGTGGTGGGTTTGAGTCTTGTTTGCTTTGTTTTATGACTTTTTTTAATCAGGTCAGTTTAAATTAAAATTAACTTCATTTCTTTTTATGCACATTTAGATCCAAAGAAAAGGCACTTTGAGAATTTTTGAAAATAGCTTGCAGTTAGCACTCAATAAATTAAAGGTTCAGTGTATTTCAAGTCGGTAGACATTTAATAAACAAATCATAAATCCAATATAATTATTTTTTAGTAATTGGAAGTGAAAAGATGTAAGATCCCATATTCATGGACCTTTGATTTGGAGAGATATAAGATATATACATAAAAATGTACAAAGCCAAGAAGTAGCTTTGTAAGTCTTGTATTTTCCAGTCTTCAGTAAGAATAAGAGTATTTTGGGGTTGTTTACTTAAAGAGCAGTTTTCAAGCTGCACAATCAAAAATTCTGATTAAGCAAGTTTGAAGAAGAGCTCAGAGATTTCATTATTCTAGTACATTTTAGGAATTTGTAGAGAAATTTTAAGGGAAAGTGTTTTAGACCCTCTAATGAAATAATATATTTATTAAAAAAGAATATATCAAGGGAAACAAAGAAGGAGAGCCACAGAGAGGAATAGTGATAGGCCCATCCCAGTCCATTAAGAGAGACTACCTAGTTAGGTTGTTGAGTACTCATTTCTCCTGACAGATATTTCTCTCGTTATAATGAATGCGGTAGCCTTTTAGAAACTACTACTATCAGATTATTCAGATTATTCAAATAATACTGTTTACTTTACTTTGGTTACATGCTTACTAGGCATCCTTCAGATCATTTGCCTTTGCTTGCCATGGCCTACAGGGCTAGAGTATGCTCAAATTCACACAAGTATTCAGTCTACTCTAAAACTGTATTTCACACAGTAAATCAAACCGTAACACTGACCTTTGTATCCATTTTTATAAGCATTGTTAGTATGAGTTGATGTGCCTGAATCTAATTAACTCTAATATACTGCAAGTTTGTGTTTCTGAACCTGTAAAGCCAAATCTTGGACTTTGGTAAATTTAATGAATTAAATGCTATCTTTTTAAAATTAGGTCTCTAACTCACTAATTAATTTTTATGTATTTGCTTATTATTTATTATTGGAGGATAATTGGCATATGATGCTATATTACTTTCAAGTGTACAACACAGATTTGACAGTTACATTATGAAATGTTCACTATGGTATGTGTGGTTAGCATCCATCACCATACAAAATTATTACAGTATTATTGACTATATTCCCTATGCTATACCTTTTATCCCCATAATTTCTTTATTATATAACTAGACGTTTATACCTCTTAATCTCCTTCATGTATTCACAATTACCTCACCCCCTTAACCCTCTAGCAACTACCAGTTTGTTCTCTGTATTTATGAGTCTGTTTCTGATTTTTGTTTGTTTGAGTTTTTTTCGTTTGGGGTGTTTTTGTTTTTGTTTTAGATTCCACATATAAGTGAAATCATACGGTGTTTGTCTTTCTGACTTATTTCACTTAGCACAATACCCTCTAGGTCCATCAGTGTTGTCATGAATGGCAAGATCTCATTTTTTCTATGATTGATTAATACTCCATTAGGTGAGTATATATATACATATATATATATATATATATGTATGTATGTATATATATATGTGTGCATATGTATATATGTGTGTATATATATAATATCTTCTTTATCCATTCATCTATTGATAGACACTTTGGTTGCATCCATATCTTGGTTATTTTAAATAATGCTGCAGTGAACAGGGGGGTGCAGGTGTCTTTTTGAGTTAGTATTTTCATTTCCTTTGGGTAAATACCCTTCAGTGGAATGGTTGGACAATATGGTAGTTCCACTTTTAATTTCTTGAGGAACCTCTGTAATATATTTTAACTTATATTCGCACCAATACTGTACAAGAGTATCTCCACATCCTCGCCCACACTTGTTATTTCTTGTCTTTCTGATACTAATGATTCTGACTGGTATGAGGTGATAATTCATTGTAGTTTTGATTTCCATTTTCCTGATGAGTAGTGTTGTCCATGTGTCCATTAGTCATCTGTATGTCTTCCTAGGAAGAATGTCTATTCAGATCCTCTGCCCATTTTATTGGATTATTTGTTTTTGTTTGGTTGGTTTTAAGTGTATGACTTCCTTATGTATTTTGGATATTAACTTCTTATCAGATATATCATTTGCAAATATCTTCTTCCACTCAGTAGGTTGCCTTTTAATTAAGTTGATGATTTCTTCCACTGTGCAAAAGCTTTTTATTTTGATGTAGTCCAAATAGTTTATTTTTGCTTTTGTTTCCCTTACCTAAGGAGACAGATCCAGAAAAATATTGCTAAGGCCAATGTCCAAGAGTTTGCTGCCTTTTTTTTTTTTTCTTTTAGGAGTTTTTTGGTTTTAGGTTTTACATTAGGTCTTTAATCCATTCTGAATTTTATTTTTGTGTATGGTGAAAGAAAGTGGTTAAAAAGTGATGAAGCTATAGTAATTAAAACAGTGTGGTACTGGCACAAAAATGAACATAAAGATATATGGTACAGAATAGCGAGCCCAGTAATAAACCCATGCATATATGGTCAGTTAATCTACAACAGAGGAGGCAAGAATATATAATAGGAGAAAGTCTTGTCGAAAAATGTTGCTGGGAAAACTGGACCAGCTACATGATATCTTTTGAGGCTTCTTGTCATTAAACAAGTTGGGATGAACTCATGACATCTTTATTGTCCTGCTGACCTTTTCTTTCTATGTATCTTAGATCAGGTAAAAGTATACTTACCAGGAAGAGTTAAACAATGTCAGAAAGAGTTGACATATGGGCATGCTTTTGAAAACTGTACAGCATTTGTGTAGAATATATGGAAATGTAGCAAATACACATGTAATTATAAAGAAACAATATAAGCAAAGTTGAACAAGGCAAATATAATATGATGGTGAACTATAACACAAGTAAATTTGCTTAGAACTTTGAGTTCAGTGAAAGAGAAGGAAGAAGGAAAGAGAAAGTTGGATTTTTGAACTATGGTTAGTTTATGGACAGCAGTAAGAACATTGTAGTACAACAGTAAAAACATTGTATTCTCTACAAGATCCTGTAATACTGTCAGATTTCATAGTGTAGAAATGACTAAAGTACCTTAGATCGACCTTCCAAAGATATATTTTGATTAAAAAAATTGACCACTAAAACTTGTGTAAACACACAGGTAGAGATTTCAAAAAAAGGAAACAACTCAGTATTATGCATATTTAAAATGTTATGTCATGTTGTATTCATTTATATCATCTTTCGGCATTGTAGAAATGGAGTCCCAGTGAATAACCTTCAATATTTTTAAGTTATCCTACTCTGTTGGGATAAGCTGAATGTAAATTAATGATATATTCCAGCCCATACTTCATACCATGAGCATTTGTTCCTCCTAAACCTATAGATTCTTTATTGTTCTGTCTCTAAGTTCTCCTCATCAAAGATCTGTTAAGGATGATGAGTAAATTATTTTTATATATTTTGCAATAAATATCCTTATCCCAAATGGGTTTTTTTGTTTTGTTTATCTAAATTCTGTTCAAAATAACTGTTGACATAATTACTGATAGCCTTTTTTTCCCATAAGGATATGCCACATTTTAATAACTGAAAATTATATTTGTCCTTGATGAGAATATATTTACTGTGGCACAGTGGCTTAATCACTGGGCTTCTAGTAACTACATATCTCCTTTTAGAGACCTCAATGAAGCAGGTTTTTGCCTTATGCTTAAGTAATAGTGGAATCCATATCCTAGGACTGTGATAACTTGAGTCCAGAGAGATAGAAATAACTTACATTAACCATTTTCCTATTAACAAATAAGTGGAAAGATATTTTTATTCTTTCTCCCAGATGACTTTGAAAATTAAACTCATAAATAAAGTGAGGTGGAGAAAAAAGATAGTATTTTCTACAAAATCCCAAAACAACTCATGTAGAATATGTGATTGAACTTTCTGCTTACTGTAATGGAGAGATTAATGAAATCATTCCTCATTACTAATACATGTCAATCCTTTAATACGTTTAACTTTTCCATAATATGCTTCTCTTTGACTCAACTGACCTTGTAGCAAATGTCCTCTGCATGCCTTTTCCTGAATACCAATTATGGATTTAGTAATGTTATTGCAATCTTTGCTCATTTTTGAATGATAAAATGAAAACTATTCCTTTCTAATAAAACATGGATTCTGAAACAAATATCATTCATAAACTTATCTGTAAATGGCTAGATATAATTATATTTTCTTAACAGGTCTATGAATTGTTTCCCAACTGAAATTAAATTCTTAATAATTCTGCACTTGTAAAGCATGCAATGCCCCCAAAGGTGTCTCTAGTCAAAGGGGGGACGGGGGGGACGCTGCATTTAGGGAGATAAGAAAAAAACTGAAATCAATATAATTGGATTTATAAGTTTTTTTAAAATTCCTCTAATTATTACTTTCTCATATTTAAATCAACAGTTTAGTATCACAATTATCTAATTAAACATTTATATATGACTTTTTTTTAACCATTGACTCTTGTCTTTTTAAAATAGAACAAAGTTAGGAAAAAGAATGAAGACACAATGTGGCCTAACTTATCAATAGTCAAAAAATATGTGAATATTTGTGTAAGTACTTAGTGAGGGAACTGTGCATCTATATATATAGAGAGAGAGTCTACATATTATACATTTACTCTGCATGCTATAAATAGTAATAAATTACTCTTCCAGATTAAGACCCATTCTTTCCAATGTATCTTAATCTCTTACCTCTTCAGTTACAAAGACTTTAAATACATTTTGATTCATCTCTCGGACTCCTAATCCTTTTCTTAGTGAATCAGATTTTCTCTGATATTCATTCTGTCATCTCTATATGCCATTTGCCACCAAAATATTGGTGGATTTCTCTACCTTATCCTTGCATAATTACAAATCATTTTATGTGGCCTCAGAATAAAATCTCTCCACTGAAGGATATTCTGCATAAGTTCTACCACCACATGGAAGGATTTTTTTTAGAAGGCTTTTTTTTAAAAGTAATGCTATGGGTTTACTAGTTACCTGGTAAATTACTTTCAAAACATCTTAATTTGAACATGTTGACAAAGTTGATTTAAGGAAATGCAGCTTTTAAACTTATTATACATATGTAGCATTTCTACTTTTATAGGCCCTTATAGATAAAATTTCTGACATTAAACATTTCCATGTGCCTCTAAGGATGTGGTTTAAAGGTATGTTTCAGTTGTTATCTCTTATATCAAATCCTGTCTTTCCTTCCACAAGAAAAAATAAGGCCCTAAAAGGAGAATTAAGAAATCATCTGATTCCTCACTCTTTGCCTTGGGAAAATGAGATCCTCTCAGATAAATGTCTGCCTTATTCCTAGGGCTCTCCAGGGAAGAAGTCTTATGTCAGTAACCTACTTCTGACAAAAAGTTCCCTGTGTCAAAATGACAAGTCCTCTCTTTCCATTTAGATGTCCTGAGGATCTAGCTATTAAAAAATTATTCTGATTGAGTTCATAGGATCATGATAGCAATGCTAATTTCAAATAACACTTTGGCTGGTGGTTTCTTTTTTTTTTTTTAATTTGGAAAATTACAATCAACTTCTGCTTCTTCAGTTTATAAATTACCCGATTATTTCAAATACATGGCACTTAATGTATATATCAAGTATATATAGTGAGTTGAACAACATTGTCTGTATACTTCCAACTTTATGTTACATTCCAATCTTAAAACCATATTTAGATACGGCCCCTGGCTGTGGACTTAGCAAAACATGCTTGAAACAAATGATCATTCATTTTTCCTATTTTTTTATTTCTTTTTTTACTAATTCAGGTCACCCAACATTAAACTATTTGCTATATATCCTTGCAATAAAAATAAAATGAATGATTATAAAAGCTTATATATATTTGCATTATAAATTTGATATATATTATATATGATAGATTTTTTACTGTTATTTTATAACTGATTTTAAAACATAGTTTTGAAATTTTCTCTCTCTTCCAAATGAAGTCTTTTGGAATCTAGTAAACAAATATTTGTCTAATAGCTATCACACAACACTGTGATATGCTCTCTGTGTGATAGAGAAATAGAAATAGAGTCTTGGGCAATAAAAACAATAAGAAGTTTTTTAAATTTTTAGTAAAGGCAGATTATTATCTATTACTAAAAAATCCTTAAGAATATAAACAATTTAGATTTTTTAAAATTAGGACTTGATAAAAAATCTATTTAAGCATGAAATTGTTTCATTGTTGTGGGGAAATTGCATAGGGTTGCCAAGAAAAAAAAAGTTTGTTTTTGAACGTGGAATTTACGGAGTGGTGAAGTCATAAAAAATCTGAACAACAAGTTGCTATCTTGAATACTACATTGATGATTTTGAGCTTTTTACTGGATCTCAAATGTTTTTCATATGATCAGTTTTTGGAGATTTTACTGGTAGCAAAGTTTGGACTGATTAAGAAAGGAGAACCTCAAGAAAAGGAAACATTCTCTTCAATGATAAAAGGTCATTGGTGCATCTCATTTCCTTTCATAGAAAGGGTCATATATCATTTATAATTTTTCAACTTGTGATATTTGTCTTTCATTTTCAAACCAAGATGCACTTAAAGCATTAATAGAAATGCAATTAAGAGGCTGTCAAAAACTTAAATAACCTATTGATTTTTTTTTCTATAGCAGATGGGTCTTTCATGTGCTTTAAAACTTCTTGCAAATGAAGGAAATTGAAAAGAGACTGGCTTTTTATAAAAATATAACTTACATTGTCCCAGTGCTCAGAACTAAATGAAGTACACTTTCTTTCTTTCCTTTTTTTTTTTTTACTTTTAGTTTAGAATTGGGTGCATATCTCTTTTTTTTAATTTAATTTAATTTTATTATGTTATGTTAGTACACTTTCCTAGTATTACCCACCCAAAAAGGAAGAAATCTTTGAAGTATTAATCATAAAAATATTTGGAATTGGGGGAAAATGGAGAGATTGTGGTGCCTCAGTTCCTAGGAAGTGTAATAGGACTACAACATGGAAGATTTCATTTTGATATTTTATTTTTTCTTTATCTATGTAAAATCAGAAAATGAATGAAGGATTGGTGCATTCTTAGATAAGTCCATTTTTCCATCCCTTGTTTTATCTGTGTACAGAGTAGACAATACTTTTTAACTGTTGACCTCTTTTAATTAATCTACCTGCCTCTTTCTTGAAAAAAGTTCTTTTTCATGTATATTGAATTTTTTCTCTACATTTGGCTCATTATTCTGAACACATGACTAAGTTCAAGTCAGCCTCATATTAAATTTTTAAAAGAAATACATAAAATAAAATAAAATAAAATAGTTATCTATAATTCAATTTTCTTACCACCACTACAATAGTCCATAAATACAAGCAAAGATTAATTAAACTATAAAATCTAAGGAAGTTTAATAGTACTAAACAAGAATTAGCAGAGCTTCAATTATTTGTACACAATAAAGAAAGCAGATTGAGGACTAAACCCAAATATTGATCACATTTCCTAAAAATTATTTTTAAAAACTTAAAATTTGTATTTAGTCCTTCTAACTTCACAGTAAAGCAAAATATCTCAGTTCAATACATAGAAAGAATCTAATAGTTTCTAATGGAATAATAATATGGTAAGTTTATTACAAAAAGAACTATCAGATGTTTTTTATATAAATTTAAGGACCAGCAGATTAGATTTTTTTTTTAAGATTTTATTTATTTATTTGAGAGAGAGAATGAGATAGAGAGCATGAGAGGGGGGAGGGTCAGAGAGAGAAGCAGACTCCCTGCTGATCAGGGAGCCTGATGTGGGACTCGATCCCGGGACTCCAGGATCATGACCTGAGCCGAAGGCAGTCGCTTAACCAACTGAGCCACCCAGGCGCCCCAGCAGATTAGATTTTATAATTATGATCTATAACTGATTATGTGTCTGACCTTCAACTCAAGAACTGTGAAGAGCTAGTTGCACACAGAAGGGCTAAGAATTTTCTGCAATTAGTGTAAGAGCCAGCTACAAAAAATTGCCCAGGGTGGAGCATTCCTGCTAAAGCATTTATCTTAATATAGAGATACACTTAGTAGGACTTTGTATAAGTCTTGTGAATATGCAAATACCTATTTATTAGATGATATGCCCTCACTTTTTTACTCAAATTTTGAGTTATGGAATTATTTTTTCTCAATTAATATCTCCCCCTCCCCCCTCCTCCTCCTTCTTCATCTTCTTCTTCTTCACTTATTAAAGCCTTCAAATAATCATTCCGTTTTAGTAAATGCAGGAATTTGAAGGTATCAATTCTAGATGAAATTTTAGCTAAGGGTGTGGCTCAAAGACTAATCAGCATCCCTTCATAAAAATCTCTTAATGGGATTATCACTCTAAATCCCTCTTTTCCAGTTCATATTTCCTGGTCATCTAAATGTTCTCATTTAATCTATCTGTTCATCACTGTTCATTCCACACAGCCTTCTGGCTGAGACCATCAGTGGCTCTTAATTGTCAAACATCATTACACTTCTACTGGGTCTATCCTATTAAAATTTTCTAGAGTACTTGCACTATGAATTGCTCCTCAAAAATATCTTCTATGTGAATTTCCTCTTCTGTTTTCTCTTGTCATGGTCTGAGTGCTTATTCTAAGTCACTTTAATTTTCTAGTTTTTTTTAACTGATCCTCTTAAATTGCAAAGTTTTCATAAGTTCATGTCTTGTCTTTTTTTTTTTTTATTCCACACCATATCTGTCTTTGACTTGATGAATTTGTCTGGTTTCACACCTTCTAATTCTGTGTATATTATTAGTAATTACGAAATATATATCTTGCATTTTTTAATCTCCTCACTGATATTTTTAACCAGTTGCTTATCTTCACCTGGTGGCCCATTAAACAAGGGATGAAACATCTCCATTATTTACCTACTTATTATTTTCTTTCTTCCTTCTCTAGTTAGTAAGGGGAGTAGATATACTAGATTTCAGTATCTCTGAATTCTGAGTACTTGTCAAGAGAAACAAAGTGTCTGTTTCAAAACATTCAGAGACATTTTCTCAGTCTCCAGAAATGGAATCAGTAATCTATATTTGTCCTACCCTTTCTTTGTTCTAAGAATATTAAGCTCAACTGGGTGTTATACACAAACAATGAATCATGGAACACTACATCAAAAACTAATGATGTAATATATGGTGATTAACATAACATAATAAAATTAAATTAAAAAAAGAATATTAAGCTCAGTGAAAGCTCTTACTTTCTCATAGATGGGAATCAAGTTACATCTCATCATCCTTGCCTTGTGGTGGTCTGGAAATTGTCAAAATGCAAATATTTTACACTGGGTTGTGAAAGATTATCTTTTATAATGTCTGCTTCAATTTTAGAAAATGCATCTCCAGGAAGGTTTAATTTTAAAGGAATATTTTATTTCTCGGAAAAAAAACATAGGGACACAATTTGGAATGGGGAAGATTAGAAATGGGAAATAGGATATAGTTCTGAGTAGGAAATGTTCATAATGGCAGATTCACTGTAACTACATATGGCTGATAGATTTTTGGAAGCATTGAAGGTTTTCTGAATAATGATTATATTATATAAATGTTTTCAGTTGTTTGTTAGAAACCTCAGATTAGTGTCTGTTTTGATTGAATTTTGCTAAATAATAGTGAGGGATAGAATGAGTCCAAATTTTGGCTCACACAGAACAAAGAGAGCTGAATCAGCATGGAGAGAGAGTGATGATGTGGCCAATGGTGACTAAAGAGAAGCCAGGAATTCGCATCAACAGAAGAGGTAAAAAAAAAAAAAAAAAAAAAGATACACAATACGTGAAAACAATCCCTCAAAATGCTCAGAATTTTCGAGTCCTGGACTCACTGCATGCAAATAGGACAGGGAATTGAGTTATTTTATTTGGGTGTTAATGAAAACATCACATGAAATTTCCCCTGTTAAATGCACTATCTTTCACTATCTTACAACAACTCATTTCTTAACCACCTTTCCCCCTCTAATTGTTGAAGGCCTAGAAGTTTAACCTTTTCTTTATATGCCACTGTCTAGTTTTAGTAACTTATTTCTAACTAGGGCTAACACATTGTTATTTAATTACTTACCTGCCTTCAGTCTGTCTCCTCTCCACTATATTCTGCACGTTGCCAGAAGACACAATTCTGGTCTTTTTACTCCTGTGATTAAATGTTTTCAAATCTAAATGCCATTGCATGAGATGCAAGTTCTTTCACAATCTTATTGTAACAGACTGTTTAATGTTTTTCATAAACTCAACCCCCAATACACATACACATGGACACATACATTCATATATATACATATAAATGCATACCATTTGCTTCATCCATATTGACCTGATGTCATTTGTGAATATATATTTTTTTAAAGATTTTATTTCTTTATTAGAGAGAGAGAGAGAGCGTGCACACGTTTTCACACAAGAGTGGGGGAGGGGCAGAGGGAGAGGGAGAAGCAGACCCCCACTGAGCAGGGAGCCTGACGGGGGACTCAATCCCAGGACCCCGAGATCATGACCTGAGCGGAAAGCAGATGCTTAACCAACTGAGCCACCCAGGTGCCCCACGTTGTGAATATATTATTCCTCACTGTTCTCTCTCTGGCTTTGCACATAGCAACTTCTCTGTCAGAAGTATATCCTATTCTGATTTCTTCCTCTTGTCTGTTCTATCCAGTAAACCTAAGACTGAATAACATCTTTGCTTTAAAGACTTTCCACATCTTGGAGGCAGATTAAGCCAAATATTCATCTGTACTCTTCAGTTCTATACGTTATCATGTATTTCATGCTATTTTCATTATACCTGCCTTTTCCTCTAAGTGTTAGACTTCTTGGAAGGCAGAGGCCATGACTTACTAGTAGCCATACCATCATAGTCAAGTAAATAGTAGATTTCCAATAAATATCAGTTGCAAAAATAAGTAACTTATTAAGTGAATAAATTTATGTTTTTTAAAGATTTTTTTTATTTATTTGACAGAGAGAGAGATAGGGAAAGCAGGAACACAAGCAGGGGGGAGTAGGAGAGGGAGAAGCAGGCTTCCCGCTGAGCAGGGAGCCGGATGCAGGGCTCGAACCCAGGACCCTGGGATTATGACCTGAGCCGAAGGCAGACACTTAACGACTGAGCCACCCAGGCTCTCCGAGTGAATAAATTTATGGGTAAAACCATAACTTCTGTATAGTTTCACAATCAGAAAGACTTCTGTCGTCTATTCGTGTAAAGAAGACCTTAGTATGGTTCCTCTTTTATAAACTATAGAGGATTTCCCTACATGACATTATACTTGCCTGAATTCCCACATCTGAATGAAAGAATAAGCTGCTTGAATTTAAAACACCAAGATAATTAGCATTTTGTTTGCCCAGAGAGGAAATAAAGGTCCTAGTTCATTCACTGCAACACTGATTTGGCACTCTTCTTGTCTCAGGAGTTAATAACAGAAGGGCACAGATTATTAAACAAAGTGCTCTCTACCCTGTTTCTCCAATTCTTTAGCATTTATTTCCACATTAATTCTAAAATATGGTTTCTTTCTCAAAAATCCAATGAAGCTTCTGCCTTGATAAATTGTGTATGTCAGAATTCTTAATTGGAAAAAACCAGCACACTAGCTAGTTCAAAAAAAATGATTTTTAAAAGATATTAAATAGGGCGAGGAATCTCTAGGGAGATAGCAAGTTGGGCTTTGGAGCTCTTGGGGCTCCACAGCCAGATTCAGTGCCCAAATCTCAACAGAAGACTATTCTGTGAAGACTACAAAGACCCACACTGGGCATAGACACTGCCTCCAAATATTGGGGCTGGGCTTGACACCATTGCTTTATCATTCCTGTTTCTAAAGACCAAAGCCTGCCTTCTAACCTCACCACAAATGGATTCTGAGTACTACTCACCTCCTCACCTTGCTTACCTTCAAATTGAAGTGTTAAGGAGGCTAATCTGTATGCTGGAGCCTACGTCATGTGACTGACCCCTAGCTGCAGGCCAGGCTATGTATACTAATTTTCAACGGCTACTATAAAAGCAAAACAAAAAACAACTTTAATGCCTTAACAACCAAATTTATTGTTTTTTACTTATGGAGGTAAGAAGTCCAAAATGGGTCATATTTTTCTAAAATTAAGGTGTTTGTAGAGCCCCATTCCTTTTGTATGCTTTAAGAGAGAGTCTATTTCCTTGCCTTTTCCAGCTTATAGAGGCCACTTTCATTTTTTGACTTTTGGCCCTCTGTCTCCATATTCAGATCCTGCAGATTGGGCCTGAATCTTCCTAATACTGCCATCTCTCTGGTCCCTTTTCCAATTTCCTCCTCCAATTTTAAAAGGACCTGGTGATTATACTATGTCCACATGTATAATCCAGGCTAATATCAGTATTTTAAGGTCAGCGGGTTAGCAATTTGAACTCCATCTGCAACCTTAATTACCTTTTGTTGTGTAATCTAACATTTTCATAGTTTCTGGGGGTTTGAATTTTAACATCTTTGGCCAGCCATTATTCTGCTTACCACAGTTCACCCTTTTGATCACCAAAGATTCAATATCCTTCACACATAAAATATGCATTTGCTATATTCCAAGGCAATGGTGGGATAGACATGGAGTAACAGTTATCGACATTCTTTTTTGAAATGGGAGAAAATGAAAAGCAAATGGAATCACCAGTCCAAAACAATTTCAAAATCCAGTTGGGCAAATTCTGTTTAGTTTTGAAGCCTGGAGATAATCCTCTTTGATTCTTAACTCTGTCCTCTGAATCATTCTTCCTTTTTGAACAATGGTAGAATGTGCTTGCAGCTGAATAGTTTTATTTAGCCTGTTCCTTGCATGCAGAATTTTGGAAGTCCAACAACCTTCTTTTATTTTGCCTCTTTCAGCTCCCTTTAATGCAATCTAGCTGTGTTTCTTGTACAATATTCCTAAGAGCCTTGTGATTCTCTCTAGTATATTTCATTTATTACATACATATGTATGTATATATGTATGTATGTGTACATGTATGCATGAATATATACATGCTAATAAGCAAGAGGCTCCTCTAGAGGTCATTCCTAGATAATTAAATCTCTAATTTTGATTCTGCTATACTGACTGATGGGTTCTATGAGTCACATACTTAATCTTTTCAATGATTCAGCCATACATTCATTTTTTTTTTCCTCTTCCTGATAGTAAGTCTCTTAATTTTAGCAACCATTGTAATCAAGATAGGCTGAGAACCTACAAATCACAGTCCTGGCTCCCTTTTGTTTAAAAGTTCTTCAATTTATCCATTCATCTCAAATTTTATTATAAAAAGCAAGAAGAACCAGCTCATATCCCCAACACATTGTTTGGGAATTTCTTCAACTAAATACTCAGTTTCAACACTTATGAGTTCTGCTTTCCCCATAACTAAAGGCATAATTCTGCCAACCTTTCTGTCACTATATCAAAAGGAGCATTTTTCCTTCAGTTTCCAGTAACACATTCTTCATTTCTTTCTGTGCCCTGAAGAATACCACCTTTAACCTCCATAGTTCTACTAACAATCTGTTCACAGTTATATAGGTATTTGGCAAGGTGATTTAGACTTTATTTACCATGCTTTGACTTTCTCTGAGTACTAGTAGCAGAAACATTAAAATTGGTATTTCTACTAACAATCTCTTACAGGCAATTTAGACTCTTTTTTATTATGCTCTTCAAAATTCTACCAGCCTCTACTCATCTCAGTAGATGCAGAAAAAGCATTTGAGTAAATTCAACATCCTTTCATGATAAAAACTCAACAACCCGGCTACAGATAGAAGGAACCCTAACATAATAAAGGCCATATGTGACAAGTTCACACCTAACAACATGCTCAGTGGTATAAAGCTAGAAGCTTTTCCTGTAAGATCAGGAAGAAGGCAAGGATGTCCATTCTCACTACTTTTATTGAACTTATTGCTGAAAGTCCTAGCCAGAGAAAGTAGGTAAGAAAAAATAAAATGCACAAACCACAAAGGAAGAAATAAAATTGTTTCCATTTGCAGATGACATATTATGTATAGAAAACCCTAAAGACTCCAATAAATAAAAATAAAACTATTAAAACTAATACATGAATTCAGTAAAGTTGCAGGATACAAAATCAATACATAAAAATCAGTTGCATTTCTATACACTAATAATGAAAAGTCAGAAAAAGAAATTAAGAAAACAGTCTCATTTACAATAGCATCAAAAACAACAAAATACTTAGGAATAAATTTGACCAAGGAATAAATTTGACCAAGGAGGTGAACGATCTGTACACTGAAAACTATAATACTTGGATGAGAGAAGTTGAAGAAAACACAAATAAGTGGAAAGATATTCCATGCTTATGGATTGGAAGAATTAATATTGTTAAAAATGACAGTATTACCCAATGCCATCTACAGATTCAATATAATCCCTATCAAAAATTCCAATGGTGTTTTTCATAGAAGAAGAAAAAACAATACTAAAATTTTTATGGAGCCACCCAAGACCCTGAATGGCCAAAACAATCTTGGAGCTGGAGACTATAAAAGTTCGGATTTCAAACTATATTGCAAAGCTATAGTAATCAAAACAGTATAGTATAGCTATAAAAACAGACACATAGAACAATAAAACAGAATAGAGACTCAAGAAATAAACCCACTCGTATATGGTCAATTAATTTTCAACAAGGGAATCAAGAATATAAAAGGGGAAATATAAAATGAGAGAAATGAAGAGACATTCAATGAATGTTGTTAGGGAAACTGGATAGCCACATATAAAAGAATGAAACTGGACTCCTGTCTTACACCATATATAGAAATCCACTCAAAGTAGATCAAAGACTTGAACTTAAAATTTGAAACCATAAAACTTCCGACAGAAAATGTAGGGATTTTAAACATAAAGTACTTGATTTTTTAGATTTGAGACCAAAACCAAAGGCAACAAAAGCAAAAAATAAACAAATGGGAACCCTTGTGCACTATTGGTATGAATCTTAATTCGTGAAGCCACAATGGAAAACAGCATCCAGGCACCTCACTCTGGATATATATCCAAAGGAAATGAAAAACAGGATCTTGAAGAGATATCTGCATGTTTATGTTCTTTGTAGCATTATTGACAAAAGCCAAGGTTTGGAAACAACCTAAATGTTCATCAGGGAATGAATGGTAAAAGAAGATGTTATATATATATATAATATAATATAATATATATATATATATATTATATATATAATACACACATACATATATATGCATATATGTTACTTGGATTCTACTAGAATTACTCAAGTTTATGCACAATTATTAGGTAGGAAATATTTTTCAAAATGATCAGGGAATTTGTAAACTCACTGTTGCACTTTGTATTTATCAGGAGAAAGATTCTACATTCTTAAAGGATTTTTTCACCAACATTAGATTAAAAATTACTGTACACAAGAGACCCAAAAAGGATAACTTAGGTTTACATTGCTAAGAATGGCAGATCTAGAAACCTAAAGGCCACATACTTTAGAAACCAACTCTCAGGAACAATAGGCTTCTTTGAAACTACTTGTTAAATGAATTTATCCTCTCTTGGAGTGCTATTTGTGTGGAGGATAATTATTTCTAATTTTTTCATGATAGTGATAGGTGGGCAATGATCCTAAGAGGGATGCCTTTTTTTTCCTTAGGCAGCCCAATAAAAGTATCTGTTTCTTCTACAACTCTACTCTGATGTAAATTTCCAATCCCAGAGTGCTTTATGAGAGAATACTCTTCAATTGTTTTTTATGCCTGGGTGCCCTAAGATAGTCAATCTATGAGGAAACTTATACAACACTTTTCTTAAATGGGGACAGTATTGCTGCATAACAAAGTACCCCAAAGCTTAAAGAAGAATAGAGACATATTGCAAGGAATTGGCTTACAAGGTTGTGAGGGCTGGCAGAGAAAGCCTAAAATCTAAAGGATGCTACAGAGTACAGGTTAAACTCTAGAGTACAAGTTTAAGCAGCTGTTCACAGGGAGAATTTCCTTCTTCAACTAAGCCTCAGATCTGCTTCTAGAGCTTACGGATTGAATAAGGCCACACAAATTATCTAGGATCCTCTCTTACTTAAAGTCAACTAACTATGGAATTTAATTACGTCTACAAAATACCTTCACAGCAACACCTGGATTAGTGTTTAGGTAACTTGGGACGATAGCTTCCCTGAGTTGATACACCAAAAAGGCAAACACACTGGGCAAGTACGTTTTCTGATTTCTATCTTGGGTATCCAGGGCTCATAAGAAAAGATTCTCAAGCACAGGAAGTATGCACAAAAGGTGCCAGGTGGCTAGAACACATGACAAAGGGCCACTATACAAATTCACAATTCATATGATTTTCCCCCCCAGGTTTCTTTTGAAGCTGTCAATGACATTCTTCCCTCACTGGTGATACTTTTTTTTTTCTTTTTCACACCAATATTAACTTCATATTTCTTTTATTTTTCAATTTTACTTATTTCTCATGTTCTTTTCATTTTGTTACTCTTTAGTCTTAAACCCTTTCTCCTCCTCCTACCATTGTGTATTCAAAAATGATATCTCTCTATAAACATTTATTTCCTAGGATGGCATATTTCTTTTTCTTTTCTTTTTCTTTCTTTCTTTTTTTCTTTTCCTTTTTTTTTTAGCTGCCCTCTGCCACACATCAGGAGTCCCAAATTCCATTTTCATCGTGGACTGTAAAGAGTCCATGTGGTGTTGAATTTTATAACTTGAGAATCAATAGAGTCAAATATCGTACAAATCACCTCTGCATATCGTGATGGAAATGGTCACAGTAGATGACACACTAATAGCTAGGAGCCTGCCAACTAAAATTAGGTTTAACTTGAGAAGAAATAAGTGTGAGTCAAAGCAGAACAAAAAATATTTGATCTGATCTTATTCTTCAAGCATGTTCATCATTGAAAAAGTGCTTGGGACCAATGTAACACTTTATAAAATAATTACATCCTTCTTCAAAGATAAAATATTATTATTTGTGAACATTGTCAAAGTATATCTCTATTAGATACCTTCATACGTTTCTTTATAGTGCATAAATCAATCTACATCGAATAATTTTTTTGTTAAGCAGCTTATGTATGTTTAGCTTTGTTATTCACAAGGTCAAAGGTAATACGATTTCCTTTATGCTTTTTTCAAACTAAGGTATGTATAATTTTAATATCTATTCCAATGGTGAACTTTGGAGGAATAGATAAAAAATCACTATTCTCTGGAAAGGAAGAATGTAAAATGAATAAAAATTATTTAGATGAACTGCTTCTACTGTTGAATCTTAGGAGAATCTACCAGTGAATCTTAAATTGTATTTCATGAAGCTTGAGCTTCCTAACTTTGAGATAAATTGTATTCGGAGAATTTAAAGTATCTTTTCCAGATCTCCAAGCAGAATTCCAGTTCTGGTGTGAACATACAGGTAACATAGAATATTAAGAATAATAGCCTCAGCTAAAAACAAATTCCTAACCTACATTTTCAAGAAAACTAGGATCAGGAAAAAAAAATTCCACAGCCAACAAATTGTGTTCAAATGTTCCCAAAAGCAGAGGTTCACAGTAAGCCATGGGGTAGCTAAATCCATGGGAATGTGCCAGGAAGTAAGCAAGGATCTGTAGAGGAGGCCTAGGAATTGGAAACTCAGAAATTGCTAGAGATATGGTAATCCCTAACCCAATGAAACGCAAAACATTAAATCCCATATAATGTTTGCCTCCATTACTATGAGATTAATGCAGTGACTGAGATGAGATTACACAGTGACTCGGTGGGAGTTCCAGAGCCTGTGCCTTGCAATTCAAATCTAATCCTGTATATTTGGTTTCTGTAGTCATGTGATGGCAACACTCTAGTCTGGTTTAGGTATCAATGGAGAAAATTCCAGATCACTTAATATTCCAGAAATATTTCCAGTTAGTTGATATCCATTCTGTATATCCAAGCTGGGTTAAAACTGGGGAAGGGGAATACTGGGATTATGGCTACTCAACCCTCTACTTCCCACCTTGAGATGGGAATGACACCAGTGGCCCAATGGCTTCTCAGTCTGTCTGCCATATTTATCTTCCACTTTACCTGAGAGGAGATCAAATGTTAGTTTACCTCCATTTAAGAATAAGGTTTAACAGAGAACAGGAGCTACTTCTCATTGCGTTATATTATAATTTGCATTATCAGGGCATATTATTACAAGATTTTACCATATTGACTTCCAGAAAGAGAGGGTTCCGCCAGAATATAAGCATTGGAATTAGAACCAGTATTGAACATAGCAGAATCTCTAAAGAAACAGAGAGAGAAGACTTAGAAATTGGGGTGAGGATTACTTCCCAGAGATAGTGGTTTCAGCAAATAGAACTTCTATAAGTGAAGGTGTATCTTGTAAGGCAAAA
Source organism: Neomonachus schauinslandi (assembly GCF_002201575.2). Taxonomy (NCBI): domain Eukaryota; kingdom Metazoa; phylum Chordata; class Mammalia; order Carnivora; family Phocidae; genus Neomonachus; species Neomonachus schauinslandi. The sequence continues at coordinate 25,153,080 of NC_058405.1, read as the reverse complement.
GCTGTGAGATGTAGGAAAGCCAGGGATATTAGTACAAGATCTCTTTTAGGAGATTTCTGAGAGCCAGAGATGCTATATAAATTTTTTAAGTCCTTTGCAGAAACAAAAAGGAAATCTTTAACTCAGGAAGCATGGACAGCTATTCTGGATCAATCCTATTATTGCTGCCCAAGAATCAATTTACTAATAGTCCATTCAGATTCAATGACTGCAAATTTGACTAGCAATAAAAGAACAAATCCCACCTCTAAATATCAATGCCTTAAGAAAAAGGATGAACAGGTTTAACTGTTGTGTCACATTATCGGTGAAAAGTATAGGGTACTATTACAACATCAACTAAAAATATGTTTAAGAAAGTATTTACTGTTTTAAAGAAAGAAGTAAGAAAACAGAAAGTGCCGAAGTATAGGAACACAGAGAAGAGGTGGTCTATAAGACCAGCGTGTGAAATTTGAGCTATCAAAAACCTGAGAAAGAAATGAAAGAAAAAGACTTAACTGTATCATAAATGAAGAAAAAACTACATCAAAAATATATTGATACAAACTATAACTGAATCAAAGGCTTGATGTCCAAGTGATGTTCTAGATGTACTAGAAGAAAACACGAATAAACTCCTGTATAACCTTAGAGTAGGAAGGCCTTCCCAGCTGTGATTTACAGTCCAGAAGTCATAAAAGAATAGATTAATAAATCAAAAACATCTGCAAAAATACTCCAAGCAAAAGCAAAACACAAATGAGCAGTTATGGCACAAGTGCCGTATGAGGGGATGACCCCGCCTTCAGATGCTTGAAGAGAAGAAAAAGGGGTACCTCAGAGCTGCTGCTGCCGTTCTAAGAAAGGGAGGAACAGAGCAGACTTGAGTGGTTCTCTGGGGAGGAGGCAGAAGGTGGTGTGTGGCTTGAGAGCTCCTGACGGAGAGGAGGGAGGCTGAATGTTCATCATGGACTTGGAGGAAGCCCATGGCAAAGGCACCAGCAAGATATGGTTCATCGTTTCTCACAATCCCAGAAGCAAAACATTAGTAGATCAGTTCAGAACTGCACTTACATAAAAAGACTAAACCTTCAGTGCTGTGAGCTATGTTTCAGGCCCAACACAGATTCAAATTCTATAACAAAGAGTGTCCAAATTCCTATCTTCCAAAAGATATTAATATGTAAAAGGATTCTAAACAATAGAGTAGAAAGAGCTCAACAACTCTGTAAAAGGGGGCTAAAGATATACATAAAGAGTTCAGGGATAAAAGACATGTAAGTGGGTACATGAAAAGATGCTCAATCTGGCTTCTAATCAGAAAATGAAAAAAATGGGAGTATTTTTTTTTACTTATTAGATTTATACAAATCTAAATATGTGACACTATGTCCTTGAGAGGGGCTTAAGAAAATAATTTTTTTCATTCACCACTAATAAAGATGCAAAATACTACCACAGTGGAGAGAAATATGGCAGTATCTTGCAAATTTACCATCTGACCTAGCAACCCCACTTCTAAGAATCTACACCAAACACATTGTGCAAAATGAAGGCACAAGGCTATTCACTGCAATAATACCTGTGATAGCAATGGATGTGAAGGGATTCAAGTTTCCATCAATGGGCTTCTGATGGGTTAAATTATAGTGCATCCACAAAATGGAGTAACCTTTTCTTGTCTCAGAAGTCAAATTTACAAAAATGAACTTGGCAAGGCAGGGCTTGAGGAGCTGTGACCTCTATAATGATTATTTATGAATGAGAGAGACCTGTCTAAGCAACCATTTTTTTCTTTTCTTTATATGTATTTATATTTTCTTTATATATACTTTTTATTTATATACACATATATGATTATAATTAGACACTGACATCTTAAACTTCTCCAAACTGAAATAGGCATTAAATCCAGAGATTGGTTTCATAAGTGATTTTTGGAGGTTGCTTTTGGATTTTGGTAAAAAGATGTATCTACAAATTAATAATATTTATATAATTTAGGAATTAAACAACGTAGCAGCATTGAGAATACTGTGAGTTGGGAAATCACTTTTTACAGAAAGCTAAAGAAAAGCCAGGACCTTTCTTTATTCTTCCTAGTCAGCCTGTGGAAGATGTCTGATTCAATCCTACACTTTAAACTCCGAGGCAATTACCTTTTGATTACATACAAAAGGATACCTGTTTTTTGACAAAATATTAACCATAAATAAATCTAAATCATTTCTCTAAGCATTTTACTTAAGATAACTACATACTAACTTCTGTTCACACAAAATAACAGAAAAATACTAGCAAAGATATATGTTATTAATAAATCTCCATAGATCCTTTCATGGATATAAATTCAGTCACTTAATATGTTTTAAGTTAAAATGGTTTAATGTACATGTCATTGGACAGCCACATGCAGAAGAGTGAAACTGGACCATTCTCTTACACCATACACAAAGATAAACTCAATATGGATGAAAGACCTAAATATGAGACAAGAATCCACCAAAATCCTAGAGGAAAACACAGGCAGCAACCTCTTCGACTTCGGCCACAGCAACTTCTTGCTAGACACATCTCCAAAGGCAAGGGAAACAAAGGCAAAAATGAACTATTGGGAATTCATCAATATAAAAAGCTTTTGCACAGCAAAGGAAACAGTCAACAAAACCAAAAGACAACCGACAGAATGGGAGAAGATATTTGCAAATGACATATCAGATAAAGGGTTAGTATCCAAAATCTATAAAGAACTTACCCAACTCAACACCCAAAGAACAAATAATCCAATTAAGAAATGGGCAGAAGACATGAACAGACATTTCTCCAAAGAAGACATCCATGGGGCGCCTGGGTGGCTCAGTCCTTAGGCGTCTGCCTTTGGCTCAGGTCATGATCCCAGGGTCCTGGGATTGAGCCCTGCATTGGGCTCCCCACTCTCCGGGAGGCCTGCTTCTCCCTCTCCCACTCCCCCCCCTGCTTGTGTTCCCTCTCTTGCTGTGTCTCTCTCTGTCAAATAAATAAAGTCTTTAAAAAAAAAAAAGAAGAAGACATCCAAATGGCCAACAGACACATGAAAAACTGTACAACATCACTCTTCATCAGGGAAATACAAATCAAAACCTCAATGAGATACCACCTCACACCAGTCAGAATGGCTAAAATTAACAAGTCAGGAAATGACATGTTGGCGAGGATGTGGAGAAAGGGGAACCCTCCTACACTGTTGGTGGGAATGCATGCTGGTGCAGCCACTCTGGAAAAGAGTATGGAGGTTCCTGAAAAAGTTGAAAATAAAGCTACCCTATGACCCAACAATTGCACTACTGGGTATTTACCCCAAATATACAAATGTAGTGATCAGAAGGGGCACCTGCACCCCAAAGTTTATAGCAGCAATGTCCACAATAGCCAAACTATGGAAAGAGCCCAGATGTCCATCAACAGATGAATGGATAAAGAAGATGTGGTATATATATACACACACACACAATGGAATATTATGCAGCCATTGAAAAAATAAAATCTTGCCATTTGCAACAACATGGATGGAACTAGAGGGTATTATGCTAAGCAAAATAAGTCAATCAGAGAAAGACAATGATCATACGATCTCACTGATATGTGGAATTTAAGAAACAATGCAGAGGATCATAGGGGAAGAGAGGAAAAAAATGAAACAAGACAAAATCAGAGAGGGAGACAAACCATAAGAGACTCTTAATCATAGGAAACAAACTGAGGGTTGCTGCAGGGGAGGGGTTGGAGGGATGTGGTAACTGGGTGATGGACATTGGGGAGGGTATGTGTATTTTTTAAGACTGATGAATCACAGACCTGTACCCTGAAACAAATCATACATTATATGTTAGTTAATTGATTTTAAATTAAAAAAAAATTAATAAATAAAAAATTTTAAAATGTAATGTACATGTCATAATATATCTATGGTAGATTATTATTCATGATTCACATTCTCCTTCCTTGTAATGAGAGATGAGATGATACACAACTCCTGGAGCAGGTGATTTGCAATGCCTTCTGGAGATAGCATATAATTCCCAATTCTACCAACTTTAGACTGACCATGTGACTAGTTTTGGACAATGTGAGCAAACATGGTTATACAACATCCACAGACACTGTTAAGTATTATATGTTTATACCAGCTCTTATCTTCCACTTTCCTGCAGAATATTCATGTACTCTACAGGTGTTACTCCTTTTCCTGTGTTCTGGAATAAAGAGACATGCCGGTCATACCCCAAATGGAGCAAAACTGCAGCCTGAAACAATCTTAGCCTGAAGCCCAGCAACTGCAGCCAACCCACAACTATATACTGTGTGAGTGGTAAGTACAAACTAATTTTAAGCCATTATAATTCGGATGATTCTTCACCATTATAGCAAAGCTTAGTAATATTATAATTGTATTCCATTACAGAACCCCATTAAATACTCCTTACCATTTTTTTAAGATTTTATTTATTTATATGAAAGAGAGAAAGAGAGAAGGAGGGCGGGGCAGGGGAGGGACAGGCGGAGGGGCAGGGAGGGAGAGGGAGAAGTAGACTCTCTGCTGAGCTGAGCAGGGAGCCAGTTGGGGGCTAGATCCCAGGACCCTGAGATCATGCATGACCTGAGCCAAAGTCAGACACTTAACGGACTGAGCCACCCAGACACCCGAACTCTTTATGATTTTTTTAAATGATTTTGTTTGAGTCTCATTTTCTCATAATAATGAGCATATACATATCTAATGCATAATCTTGTCCATTTTTCTTAAATTTTAAATACACATTCCATACATTCAGTATGTATATATTGGTTAATTTCTGATATGTTATCACTGCATTTTTTGCTTAAAGTTTTCCACTTTTTTTCAATTCTATTGTTTGCAAAATAAAAGTTTGTATACTGGAAAAAAAATATGATGGTTGTATTAAATAATGAATAAAATTTCAACTACCTAACAAATTCAATTAAATATACCTAACCACCATGCAAGTCTCGAGCTGACAAAATGTATTAACATTTCTAAAGAAACAGGGGTGCCTGGGTGGCTCAGTCGTTAAGCGTCTGCCTTCGGCTCAGGTCATGATCCCGGAGTCCTGGGATCGAGCCCCGCATCGGGCTCCCTGCTCAGCGGGAAGCCTGCTTCTCCCTCTCTCACTCCCCCTGCTTGTGTTCCTTCTCTCACTGTGTCTCTCTCTATCAAATAAATAAAATCTTAAAAAAAAAAAAAAAACATTTCTAAAGAAACAAAGTCATACAAAAGAATTGGAATCCCATGTAGGGAGGGCTACCTAGGGGAAGAGAATTTACTGTATCTGCAGACATGTGTATTCTGGCCCCTATGTCAGTTACTGACTTTTTTGTTTTTTAAAAAACAAAATAAAATTGAATTTGGTTAATGTGATTTTTTTTCTCTTAAACTTAGAATGATTGATTATCAGTGATTAATTTTGAGCCCAGTAAATTCACTAATGCAGTTATTCCAGGTGTTATTTAAGGAGCATGGGATAGATGTATGAAAAAAAAAAAAACACAAAAATCTCTGCCCTCATGGAACACAAAAATTCACCAAGATAATGCTATATTCTGATTTTACTTGAAGTAGCCTATTGGCCTTCTGTTTTTGGCTTATCTCTACAATTTCCATCTGCTACAATTCCCATGTGTTTTGTCAGCTGAAAGATGCATTTAATCATCCAACTCATATCATGCTGGGAAGCCTGCTGGAAAGAATCAATGAATATGCATTTTCCTGTAATTCTAAATTTTGTCTAGTAGTAGTCATACTTTATTCCTTCCTCAGTGGTCTTGAATTCAGATGGCACCCAGTCAGTTGAAGATTATCTTAAAACTGTGTTCTCTACATTGGACAAGTTAGTTCATTTTCTACATTATTTACTCCCAGATTTGGTTCTTCCTATTTTTGCTCAACATAAAAAAAAGGATAGCATACGTGTCCACATAAACTTGATAATCTGCAGTTTGGATTTTCTCCTTAATTCCCTCCAGGATGCTTAGAAAAACCCAACATGAAAATAGTCATCACTCTACAAATATTTATTGAACATCCATTGTAGGTATATGCTATGTATATCCTATCAAGTTATGCAGAAGCCATTGAAGACACTGATGACAAAAATATCCGTTGAGAAACAAAATGGGCTGGACGACAATGAAGATGGAGAGAAAAAGTTTTGGGAATTTAATGGACCTATCTGGAATCCTGGTTCTGACATTTAAATATCTTTGCAAATTTGCAAGGCATACCAGCTTTCCAAGTTTTGATTTCCTTATTCAAAGAATGAGATGCCATTGCCTATGATCATTAAGAATTAGGATTTTAAAATGTATCTAAAATCTTGGTAATAGCTTCTCGGCCTTTTGGCTAGGATCAAGTGTAGTATCTGTTCTTATCAGTTTAAAATCTTGGTAAAAAATAGCAGTTTGATAATTTTAAAATGCACTTACTACTGGAATAAAATACACCCTGCTTCTTTGCTATAGATTTACAAAGCTGTGTGTGTGTGTGTGTTAAGTGTATATACAAAAGATATTTAAATAACAAAACAAGGAAAGAAAAGAGACTTGATTAAATACCGTAAAAGTTCAGGACAAATCTAAAATGACATAGAGTGAGGTAGTTAGTGGAAAATTCCCAGAAGAAGTACAGTTTTAGAATATGGGAAGACGTCTTTTAGATGAAATTATGTGCATGAGTAACTATCGGTTCTAATTTTAATAAGATGGCCATTTTATAGCACTATGCATTAGTAGATAATGTGGAAAATAATACAGGGGTTCCTTTCTTAATGGTCTTAAATAATAAGTTAAAGATTCCTTGTTCTGATCTGATGGCATTGAGGGGCAACTACTGATTTTTTTAAGTTAGGAAGGACATGATAGAATGGTGATTTTAGAACAAAATATACACCTACATCTTTGCCCAGTAGGTGATTCCTATAAGCAGAAAGATTTACCTTGCTACTTTTGGATGTCTCTCACCATCATTAGAGGTCATGCCAATAGGCGAATATAATTCATCTGATAAACACTTGAAGGAAAAATATGAGGCAGGGTATGATAAAAGACAAGTTCCTCAGTAATATCTTGTATTATAAAGTGATTAAATATCCCTATCAAATCAAATATGCTTCTTTTCTCCTTGAAACAGCATTGTGAATCTAGTAAGAAAATTCCTTTGATTTTGTATGCTTTAGGGCAACCAAGACACATGATTAGGTATGGCCCAGTCTTAATGCATTTTATCCTGGGAAGAATAGGGGTGTGAACCTAGATCTCCTGCTGCAGAAGGTTAAAGGCTCTTCTCTGCAGGTGGAAATTAAATGTATTGCTCCTAAAGAAGAGGCTCCTGAGAGAGTGTTGGAAATTCTGGCAACAGAACTCAATTCCCATATCCCATTTTCACTTTACAGGGAGGCAGATTCCCTTGGGCCAAGGACAGCATATTGTTCACACTTTAAAGCTTCCCTTACCATGATTGTAACAGCAAAATATCTTGTGACTGAGCTATGCATCTAAAAGAGTAATGTTTTAAATAAAAAAAATTTTTTTTTACATATTATTTTTCAGTTACACTAGCTCTTTTTCCAAAAAAACCCAGGGATTATACTGTCAACACGGTCCAGGAAATAATAATTGTTCTGGTACTTCTGAAAAGACATTTTTTTTTTTCTTAAACATCACTGCCATCTCCAAACAAGTTGTAGAGAAAAAAAAACAAAAACAAAATCTTAAAACCTTTTCATGTTACCTTCAATTTGTTACGGAGCAAGAAATATTTTTAGGTATTATTTGTTCATTCTTCCCAAATTATAAATTCACCAAAAACATATAATTTGTTGTAGTCCTATCATTTTAATATTTTTGGGAGAAATTCAATTAAACATTTGGTAAGTTTTTCTTTTCCTTTTTTATTGAAATATAATCAACATACAATATCTTACTAGTTTCGAGTGTACATCATTGTGATTCAGTATTTTTACACATCACACATTTTTCACAGAACCAGAACAAAGAATCCTAAGATCTGTATGGAACCACAAAAGACCCAAAATAGCAAAAGCAATCTCGAAAAAGAAAAACACAGCTGGAAGTGTCACAATCCTGATTTCACATTATACTACAAAGTTATAGTAATCAAAACAGTATGGTATTGTAAATTTTCTTTTGATGACTTGCTAATTTTCCTCCTTTTAATAACTTAAAAGAAAGTAAATTGATTGACTTATTTCGCTCAGCATAACACCCTCCAGGTCCATCCACATCGTTGCAAATGGCAAGATCTCATTCCTTTTGATGGCTGCATAATATTCCATTGTATATATATACCACATCTTCATTATCCATTCATCTGTCGATGGACATCTTGGCTCTTTCCACAGTTTGGCTATTAGAGAAAGACATGTCTCATCTGACCTCACTGATATGAGGAATTCTTAATCTCAGGAAACAAACTGAGGATTGCTGGAGTGGTGGGGGGTGGGAGGGATGGGGTGGCTGGGTGATAGACACTGGGGAGGGTATGTGCTATGGTGAGCGCTGTGAATTGTGCAAGACTGTTGAATCACAGATCTGTACCTCTGAAACAAATAATACATTATATGTTAAGAAAAAAAAAAAAGAAGAAGATAGCAGGAGGGGAAGAATGAAGGGGGGTGAAATAGGAGGGGGAGATGAACCAGGAGAGACGAAGGACTCCGAAAAACAAACTGAGGGTTCTAGAGGGGAGGAGGGTGGGAGGATGGGTTAGCCTGGTGATGAGTATTAAAGAGGGCACGTTCTGCATGGAGCACTGGGTGTTTTGCACAAACAATGAATCATGGAACACTACATCAAAAACTAATGATGTAATGTATGGTGATTAACATAACAATAAAAAATTTTTTAAAAAGAAAGTAAATTGAGAATGTTAAAAATGAATTTAGGAAGATATCTTTGATTAGCATAGAGAAGGATATGAAATATTTTCACTGGCTCTGTAATAATAAGTCATTGGATTAATTTTTAAAAATCATTATTTTCCTTTAAAATCATCAACAACCCCAGATGCAAGGAAATATAAGAGAAATAAACACCAGTTGATGAACACTTCATAGATTAAGCAAGAGATGGGATGCTCCATTCTTAAAGCCAGTAGCAAAATTTGGGATGTGGCCTACCAATGAGCAAGCCTAGCACCAAAAAAAGGACAGTGTATGCTCAGAGGACATAAACCAGCCAAACTTTTGATAATTGAATGGGCTGACATGTCATATTAGATTCTGGAGAGCCCCAGTGAATACATTATACTCTTGATATAGAGCAGTTCTCCCTAACAACTGTTGAGTAAGGAGAAGTAAGGAACTCAACTGAAAAGCAGATTTCCCCTGTTTTGTATTGTATTCTGCTGTGTAAGGAGATTATATACATATAGAACACATGCCAGACATCTATATTTTTTCAGGTCTGTGTTTCAAGATAGTATTGTTGTGTTACAATGTCGGAATTTGTTCTAGATTTTTAATTCTCTAGGTATTTGCATAAAGATGAGTTTTAAAAATTTATTTATTTATTTTTAATCTGAAAGTTTATATCTCTTAATGCCCTTCTCCTATTTTGCCCATCCCCCCACCCACCTCCATTTCTTCTGTTTGTTTGTTCATTTGTTTTGTTTTTCAGATTCCACACATAAGTGAAATCATATGGTATTTGTGATTTCTCTGACTTATTTTACTTAGCATGATACCCTCTAGTTCATTGAAAAGAGACTTGATTAAATACCGTTGTATTTACATCCATGTTGTCACAAATGGTAAGATTCCGTTCTTTTTTTATGGTTGAGTAATATTCCATCATATAATTGCACACACACTACATCTTCTCTATCCTTTTTTGTTTTTTTAATGTTTCAGTGGATTCACTAGAGGACATCTATGTCTAGAGTTGTTATTTTGGAACAATTAAAGATTCTAATTGCTTCAGTAGATTTGGGATTGTTAGTATTTTTCATTTGATAGTTTTGGTTTAGTCTTTTATAAAATAATTCATAGGAAACCATCAACAAACCATTAACAAAATGAAAAGGCAACCTACAAAATATATACAATATATGCAAATATTGGCTCATTATGTTGTAACCTAATATAATGAAAATAATGTAATATTACATATCACTTATATCTGAAAATAATTAAAAAGTAAATATTGATAGAGTTGAATATATTATGTTTAAACTTTATTAGACAAAACAAACAATAAGCAAAGAAAAATAATATACTTGAAAAATACTCACAATATGGATTAACACTCATGATATATACAGTAAAAAAAACTATTATAATTGCACATGTCAAGAGATGAAAGTGGCTTAACCTTGAATGCTTGTGTTGAAGGCAGTTAAAGCGATCACATTTTGGACACCCTGCCTTCCTTGCCTTTAGACTATGTAGTTAACATCATTTTTCCCATAATATCTCATGAAAAATTATGACTTTTTCAGGTAATAGCACCAGAGATGCTATTTTGACTTGTCCCTCAAAAATACACTAATAATACATTCTTTTTGGTCTATGTTCGTAGCAGAGGATATTAAAAATCTTTATACTAATTCAAGAGAAAATTCACTTTAAATTCACTTTTTTTTCCTGCTCTAGCTTTCCAATATCAATAAACTCACTATCAGGAAAGGGACTTCTCAGTGAATAACACTGACATATTTTCATCATGGTTACCAGTTGAGAAAGTGTATCCCATGCATCTTACTTACATCTAAAAATGCTGCAAGGCAGACAGGCTAAATATTTTTATCACCATGAAGCTAATGGGGAAAGTGACAGCAAGACATATTATTTACAGGCCATTTATTTTCTAAGCATAGCTGTAAGTAATAGCGAGAGTTATGATTTCAAAACAAAAACAAAAATACATAGTCCCTGTTTTCCAGGGAGATCATTGCAAATACCATCAATAGGAATATAAATGCATCTCAGAAGTCTGGGATAACTCAGAAAGGCTCCTTAGAGGATCAGTTAAATCGTAAATTGATCTAGGCCAAAGTGAGAAGGATAGAAATTGAGAAATAAGGAAGGGCTTCCAGCAACAATAATTTACACAAATAATAATTTACACAAAAGTCTTGAAATGTGAAATTGCAGAATTTATTCTGTAAATGAAGAAATCAGTAAAATCATCCTAGAATTGTGATCGAGCTGGAGAGACTCAATTCTAAATATTCTGGAAGCCTTTTTTCAAGTGTATGGAATATAGGTAGAGGCTTTTTGAACAGTAGGTTAACAAGATCGAATTTAAAATTTTGGAAGATCATTCTGGTCAGTAAGGTGTAAATGTCATTGGAACAGCAAAAGATTAGAGATCAGAAGGGAAATGGGAGATTTACAATAATCCAGGCAGCACATATGAGGACCTGAAAAATAGACATCGGCACTGGGAGCTTGAAAGTGGTAAATGATACTGAAACGTATTACAGAAGCAGAAAGTTAGGATTTCCTCAGTGCTTGCAAAAAAGGAAGAACAAAGAGCATTGTGGTGACAGTGGGACTGAGGATGGAAGAAGAAGTCAGGTCATTGGACGGAAAGGATTTCAGGAAATTATAAGGACTTTAGGTTTGACTTTGTTAAACAGAAAGCCATGGAGGTCTTGATTTAAAAAGGAAAGCAATTTGCTTTAGGTTAAAATCACTTTGACTGTTGGGTTGAGAGTAGACCATGGAAGACAAAAGTAGACATATCATGAGCTATGATAATTCAGAAGAGAGAGAAGAGTGGCTAAAAGCAGGTGGTAGTGGTGCAGAGGGCGAGAGGTGGTTCAAACTATTTTAGAAAAGTGTAGTATGGTTTCTTTTTCATTATTACAAATATATTTCAACTTTGGTTTTTAAATCTACTTTGAGATTTGAATTGACTATTTTAATATCTTTTTAAGATACTGTAGAGTTTTTGGTGATTTCTACTTTGTTATATCCATATCTTAATTCTAAGATTACAACTTCTGAAATTTGAGGGCTGAATTTTTCTTTTTTTTTTTTTTGAGGGATGAATTTTTCATATAACTTATCTTACATAAGTTTTATGTTGATCAATTTTTTGCATTCTCAGGAAAATCATACTGTGAATGCTACCACATAAATATTATAAATATAGGCCTTTGTTTATGCATATAATAAAAATGTACTTCTGTTTATATATAAGCATATGTGTCATTTTCCAAGTAAATATCTGAATATAGATAGAATATAAAATATTTTTATTACAGAGATAAGGTATATTATTTCTTACCATTCCTTACTTTTTTTTTTCCTGTGTCACAATTACTTTTCTCTTACTGTTTTGCCATTTCCTTTCTGAGTTTGACCATTTTTCCTTCTCTTCATATTTATTATTTTCTTTCTTCTTGTGGTTTGTTTTTGTATTAAACAGTCAACTGGGTTAAAGGTTTTGTTCTAATTTGCTTATATAAGAGTCTGACTCCTATTTTATTACCCAGTGTTGTTATATTGTTAAAAGAAAAGGCTTATATTAAGTCAAATAGATATTTGGTAGTTGACTAAGATTTTCTAAGTCCCTTGCATTATCTGCTAGTGGTTAATGCATTAATTTATACTAGACTTATATAATACAAGATTATATATTTCAACTTCCATAGTAATCATTAAGATAAGGAAAATATGTAAGTAAGAAATTGATAGAGGGAAATGGAATATAAATCATTTATAATTTTCAGTTGTTCTGCCATTTGAAGACATTATAGGTAAATAAATAAATATTGAAGAAATCATCACCGGCATACCTGCGCTAAAATATATTCTAAAATAAATTTTTGAAGTTGAAAGGAAATTATACCAGATCACAACTTGAATATATTGAAACAAGTGAAGAACAAAGACAATTGTGCACAAGTGGGTAAAAATAAAAATAAAGATTTACTTATAATAATAAATAAATTTTATTTTAATAAATTTTAAGTTGCTTAGACTATATTTTATTTTTTATTTTTATTTTTTTAAAGATTTTATTTATTTATTTGACAGAGAGAGACACAGCGAGAGAGGGAACACAAGCAGGGGGAGTGGGAGAGGGAGAAGCAGGCTTCCTGCGGAGCAGGGAGCCCAATGCGGGGCTTGATCCCAGGACCCTGGGATCATGACCTGAGCTGAAGGCAGACGCTTAACGACTGAGCCACCCAGGCGCCCCTACATTTTAAACTCTCATTAAAACAAACTAGGAAATTTCTGTTAGAAGAAATCACACTTTGTTGCCTTATTTTATTATTATGTTCTTCCTGCTATTGAGTTTCAGATGAAGGGCAAATAGTTTGTTTGACAGTATGTCACATAGTTTCTCTGAAAACTTAGAGAATGTAAATTTCAAGTTGACAAAATTACTTCAGAAATGACTTCTAAGACTGTGTATATATGATTTTCCTTTTTTAAAAGCAGTTAAAGAAGAAAATGCTTTTCTGTTCATTATTTTCATCATGTGCATGGCAGATATTTTAAAACACCCTTCTTTCAATGTGAAGTAGTAATAATGGAGAAAGGAATAATACTGTTTATAATGTTCAACCATAAATGAGTGCTAGTAATTATTGATTGAATATCAAACCATAGGTCAAGTGCAGAAAGTATAAAGATTAGTGAAAGCTTTAGAGTTCTATGGAGGATTTCCATTTTTATTAGTTTCAAATGTGCCAAATCGTACGATGAGTTCGGCAAATATAATGAGTTCAGATACACAGCCAGTGATTCAGAGGGCACGTTGTATCTGCTCTTAGAGCAACATTTTAATCCCTATAATATCCGTCTAAAATTCTAATGGACTTTATATACTAATGGCTTACACGCTATACCATGCATATTAGGATGTGAAATCAAACCTGGTTCAGAGGAAAAATTCCTTTTAGATCACAGCTACTTCTATGAAACAGCTGCTGTTTCTTAACTAAATGACATGAAGGAATGTAGACTTCGGTTACCATTCATTTCCACGGCAAAACTTATGTTAAAAGTTTTTCCTTATAAGAGCTTACTTAATAAGGTGTATTTGCTACCAGTCATGCATGTATTGAAAGTTAAAAGTGGCAAAAAGAGAATGGCATAGACCACAAATTGCCTGAAGACTTGCCAACATATATAAAATACTAAGTTTTTATAGATGGCTATTTAAAAATATTCATGATTAAAAAATATTCATGATTAATTTCCAAATAGGAAGTATATTGAGTTTGCAGGTGAAAAAAATTGTTTATTTCTTTGTTTTGAATATGGTTTCCTGGAGCATGTTAAATATGATTGGTGCTGAAACGTAGGCGAAGGTAATTTTGATAAAGGTGATAGAAGTATTGTTAATAAAGACCCATACCCACATAACATTTATTAGATATGCTTATGTGAGGAGCTAGCAGGAAAAAGACTTTATCTCATACCCATGTGATTAAGGATCATACTCACAGGGATGTGAAGTCCAATTGCCGGTTTAAAACCTTACTTTAACATTTCCTAGCTGTGTAAGCTTGGAAAAACAAAGAAACCATTTGTTTATTACTTGTGAAATAAAGGAAAATGTATCTAAGAGATTCTCATAAGGAAGAAGTGAATTTAAGATTCCAACTTTGAAGAGTAGTTATAGTTACATTTTCTTTCTCCTCAATCATTTTTGAAATAATTTTAAATTGAGATATAATTCATACACTATAAAACTTATGCTTTAAAAGTGTATATTCAGGGGGTGCCTGGTTGGCTCAGTTGGTTAAGTGTCCGACTCTTGATTTCAGCTCAGGTTATGATCTTAGGGTTGTGAGAGCAAGCCCAGGGTTGGGCTCCACACTAGTTGTAGAGTCTGCTTGAGATTCTCTTGCTCCCTCTCCTCTGCCCCTCCCCTCCACTTACGCACACACACTCTCTCTCTAAAAAAAAAAAAAAAAAAAGTGTACATTCACTTGTGGGTTTTTTTGTTGTTGTTTTGTTTTGGAATATTACACAGTTGTGCAGCTATCACGGGAATCTAAATCCAAAGTATCCTGTCTTTATTACCCATTAACAATTGCCCAGTCAACTCTTTCCATGATCCCTGGCAACTACTAACCTACTTTCTGTCTCTATGAATTTGCCTATTCTGTATATTCCCTAAAAATGGAATAATACAATTTGTGGTCATTTGTTTCTAGCTTCTTATACTTAACATTTTTAAGGTTAATTTATGTGGTAGAATGTATCAGAACTTTCTTTTTATGTCAGAAAAATGTTTGTATGGATATACTGTATTTTATTTATCCTTTATCACTACATAGATATTTGAATTATTTCAACTTTTTGGCAATAATGAATAATGTTACGAACATTCTTATATAAATTTTTGTGCAGACACATATTTTCAGCGTTCTTAGGTATATACCTTGGAGTGGAATTGCTGGGTCAATTTCTAATTTTTACATGTCTAATCAGTCTTCTATTTCTTTTTGATCTGGTTTCAATAGTTTCTGGCTTTTTCTTAAATTTTATTTAAGATATCTCGATATCCATTTACATTAAAAAGGAACTTTTTAATATATGTATTAATATATATTTTAATAAATATATTCTTGGGGAATTTAATATAAATTTTGTTATTTGTTTCCTCCTACTCTGTTCAGTGGTGTAGATGGATATAATGTAACTGTAGTTTTTATGGGTAGAGGATATCCGCTAATACAATGCAGATCTGTAGATACATGATAGAATTGGGGGTTATATGGAGAAAGAAATCATCATGATTATATGGATGAAAAAGACTTATACTTACTTATTTACTCAGAGATTGCATGTATATGGGAAAAATGAGCCAAAATAATGAAATTATTGATTTCTATGAGATCTGAATACTTTTATTACCCACTGCTATGTTCCTCATAATGTGGTATCATGGCTCTCATAGAATCAATGTTGAGAAAAGTATTTTAAAGTTCATATATGGGGGCGCCTGGGTGGCTCAGTCATTAAGCGTCTGCCTTCAGCTCAGGTCATGATCCCGGGGTCCTGGGATCGAGCCCTGCATCGGGCTCCCTGCTCAGCGGGAAGCCTGCTTCTTGTGTTCCCCCTGCTTGTGTTCCCTGCTTGTGT
Source organism: Neomonachus schauinslandi (assembly GCF_002201575.2). Classification (NCBI taxonomy): domain Eukaryota; kingdom Metazoa; phylum Chordata; class Mammalia; order Carnivora; family Phocidae; genus Neomonachus; species Neomonachus schauinslandi. Next base: position 25,136,974 of record NC_058405.1, on the reverse strand, counting down.
TCCCTCTCTCGCTGTGTCTCACTCTGTCAAATAAATAAATAAAATCTTAAAAAAAAACGCATAAAGTTCATATATGTGCATGCTTAGTTTGCATCTCTATCAACCAGTGTATTTTTGCCAGAGATTCAATGCTATGTGAAATTGAGCCAGCTTGATGTACCCAGACATCAGTATACACCATGTACTTGCTATGTTTCAGTTATATTGTTTATTTATCCCTCAGCTTTTCATTTCAAGAATGTTTACTATATGGAAAATAAAAGGAGTCTCCTGCACCAGTTAGGATCCAATTAGTAGACAGTAACAACACAGCAATCTAAGAAAAAGAAAGCCTCCATGTGGAGAATCATACCTTGGAACTTACTGCAAAGATGCTCAAGGCATTCCTGAAGGAAGTCTTCCACAGGGAGGGGGCTTGCTGACAGCAGATTGCCCACTTTGGAGCACCAGGGGAATCTGACCACAGAGAGTTACTGTATCGCCAGAGGTAATGGCTTGAGGTCTCTATGGAAAAGACTTAAAGATGATTAATAATATGCACATGCCTAATGTGCATAATCCTTCATGGGCACTCCTTGGATCAAAAGGCTCTAGATTTGCAAATTGTCTTAGATCTGTAAACTGGACAAGAATTCATGACCCTTTTTTATGGCAAATATAAAGTCTTTGGCTACCAGACATAGGGCTTTCTCATTATACTGATCAAGCAGTCCTCTAGGCCTCCATCTGCTTTGGACACTTTAATCAACTTACCATTACATAAGATATATACTGACCAAGACATTCTGTGATGGGTATGTTCCTGCTACCTTTATGTTGGTGTTCTTACAATGTCCTTGGCAGTTAACAATGGAACTTCGTCTCTGCTAGCCCAGGATCGCATAATCCCCACTGATGTCAAGGAACCCACTTCAGTGGCAATATTTCCTACAGTTACACCTGGCTTAGAGTTGAAAACAAACACAGAATTTATCAAGATGAGAACAATCTCTTCCCTTATGTATTTCTCAATGCTTTACAGAAGAGAGTGTCTTCTGGGACTTCTGCAGTCCTTAATAATTCTATCTAGGACACTGATCCATTCATATTCTAGAAGTAAACCTTTGTGGGTCCCAGTGGCTTTGTCTGAAATTTGAACATATATATTCCTAGGTCTGGTGCATAACTTTCAACTCTCAACTCTTACTTTCTTTAGACTATATGGTTAGTTCATGTCTTGGGTTGTCTTTTTTTGGCAGGAGCAGTTTACTATGACCTTTGCCTGGTTTTCATTTTCATTCTGGCTCTTAATAAAGTTCATAAGAAAGTGTGAATAAAGAAATATATCTGAATCCTCGCATGTCTAGAGGTAAATTTTATTATTGCTCTCAATTTTAGTTGATAATATGCCATGCTATTAAATTCAATTAAATTAATATAATAAATTATTTAATTAATATTTCCACAGAATTCCTAGTGTTTTCTACAAGCCAGTGTCATTGGAAAAATATCTGCTATAAGTGAGATTCCCGTTTATTTATAGATCAGCTATTTTTACCCTCTAGAAACCTTTAAAAATAGGTAACTATTTTTAAAATGTAATTTTTGAAGAACTGAAAGGAGGCATACATACAGTTTTATGCCAGGTGAGCTCCATGAGTGCCTAGCATAATTAATTAAAAAAAAGACAGCTATCAGAACATAATAGACCTATATATCTCACACAGATTCAGGTGAAAGAATAATATGTGCATATACACACACACACACACACACAGAGACACAGAGAGGCAGAGACAAAGAGAGAGGTAGAGAGAAGAGATTGACAGAGATATAGAAAAAAAGTACAAAAAGATATAAACTAAGTTGTTAACCTAAATCCTAAATTATCTGAGGAGCATAATGTATGGGAGTTGATCTAGGGAGTATAGGGGTAGGTGGAAAACAAATAAGAAAAAGTAATGTAAGAAATAAGATTGGAGACATGATCAGGAGCCTGATCATAACCAGTGTTTTAGGCCATGATAAGAATTTTAATTGCATGGAAATTCACCAAAGGGTGTCAAGATGAGAGTAAAACATTTGGATGTATACTTAAGCAGATCATGCTGGGAATGCATAGAAGTTGATAGTAAAAACAGGAAGAAGAGAAAGGAGTGTATTAAGTGCTGTGAATTGTGTAAGACTGTTGAATCACAGACCTGTACCTCTGAAACAAATAATACATTATAAGTTAAAAAAAAAAAAAGAAGATAGTAGGAAGGGAAAAACGAAGAGGGGGGGATTCGGAGGGGGAGACAAACCATGAGAAACTATGGACTCTGAGAAACAAACTGAGGGTTCTAGGGGGGTGGGGGGATGGGTTAGCCTGGTGATGGGTATTAAGGAGGGCACATGCTGAATAGAGCACTGGGTGTTATACGCAAACAATGAATCATGGAACGCTACATCAAAAACTAATGATGTAATGTTTGGTGATTAACATAACATAATAAAATAAAAAAAATTTAAAAAAGATAACATGTAAACAATCATGGTTTGGGCTGGAGTTTTGGGGAGCAAAACAGAAATAGAGACAAGTGAATATATTTCAGAAGAAAGAGAATTAATAGACTAGACCTGGGATATACTGAATCTAGAGAATAAATGAAGGTGATAATAGCAGTGACTTTGGGTTATTAGGGTGAAACATGGGATTAAACAGGGTGGATACAAAAAAAAATGACTTAAGGTTTAAAGCATGATAAATAGGGCTGGTGATATGGAAAAACTTGCAAATGAAATTTTGAGTTACCATAACTTTGAGTTAGTTAGAAACCCAAGTTTTAGAAGTCATATCTGGGGCTAGGGATAATCAATTAATTATTTCTTGAAAATAGTGTGTCAAAATTGAGAAAGGATTCATAGGATTTAGTCAGACAAAATTACTCCTTAGTCTGACATTTTGGACTCCTTGTAAACAGCTTCCTCTGTTCTTTTTAGATTTATCTCCAAATAGTCATCATTCTGATCCTTCTGTTCCATCAATATTGATTTATTCATTCTTTTTTCAGAATGAATAGCTGTGGCTACATCCACCCACATTTAATTTGCCCTCATAATGAGAATATTAATAAATCATTCACTGAGATGGGCTGATATTAGTCATGTATTTATACATTTATTATTAATCCCTATAATCTATATGAAATAGAGAGGTATGACTATTTTCCCTCTATAAAACAATTTCTGATATCTTATATACAGTATGTAAGTATATGATTTATCAATAGTTTATGTTTAAAATGAGGTTTACAAACATGAACTTCTGATTTAGAATTTCATGAGTATATTTTTAAATCATTTTAATTTTATGTTGCAGAATTCAAAGTAAAGCACATTCAAGTCTCCATGGCCTATGTTTTGAAATCCATGCACATCACTCTTGCTTTGTTAATGTTAATCCTAGATACTTACCACATGAGTTTACAAATAAATTTTGTTAAATTAAGGAAGAAATAGATACATCAAAATACACAAGTTAAATAGTATTGAAATGTAATTATTTAGTGATGGGGGTGACAAACACCATCTCTATCTTGCTGACAAATTTCTGGCATCCTGCTTTAACCGAAGGATGATGCAGTACATTTCAGGAAACTAAAAGCTAGTCTGCTTTTAGTGGAATGTAAGAGTGTGGAGAATGTCTTCATTTTCTTATATGTCACCAGTCATGTCTTACTTCTTTCATCATCTTTTATGCTGTGGTGAAGGCGGCTATCTAACCAACTGATAGTCCCATCAATTGGAATCTTAATTTTTTTTTCACTTCTATAAATTCTGCTTGATTATTTCATAGTTTTCGGTTGTCTTTTACAGTTCCCTACACTCTCATTTAATATGCTGAACATATTAAATACAATTATTTCAGAGTTCTTGTTTGATAACTCTAATAGCTGGATCAGAATATTTTGAATACTCTTCATCTGTTTCTATTTACTTGTTCTCTTTTTTTAGTCAATTCTTATACATTTGCATGTTGTTGCTGTTGTTTTCTGATTCAATGCTAGACACAAGTGCATAATTATACAGAAACTTTTAGGGCATAGGATACTATTTTCTACATCCAGGAAGAACTTTTTTTTGTCTCTGCTGAGTAGCTAAGGAGGAAAAAAACACCTAAGACCAATCAGGATATAAATGATTTAATCTAGATTTCAGACTTTGGAATGGCTATGAAATTTTCAGTTCAATCTTACTCCTAACTTGTCCCAGCTAAAAAATCCAGGGTGCTTCCTTGGACTCTTTTTTGGTGTCCATCGAAGTGAAGGCCTTTGCCTGAGCCTCCAGCGTTTATCAAAATCTCTGCCTTTTAGTCCCTTAGCTACCACTTTCCAGTTTGCAAATGCCTTGAGGTGAAAGTAGTAACAAATAAAAGGTCCGCATCTTTTTTTTTTTTTGCATTTTTTTTATTATGTTCAGTTAGCCACTGTATAGTACATCTTGAGTTTTTGATGTAGTGTTCAATGATTCAGTAGTTACGTGTAACACCCAGTGCTCATCACAACATGTGCCCTGCTTAATACCCATCATCCTGTTACCCCCTCCCTCAGACCTCCCTCCCCTCTGAAACCCTCAGGTTGTTTCTTGGGGTCCATAGTGTCTCATGGTTTGTCTCCCGCTCTGATTTCTCCCCCTTCAGATTTCCCTCCCTTCCCCTATGGTCCTCCGTGTTATTACTTATGTTCCACATATGAGTGAAACCATATGATAATTGTCAAGCAGAGAAAGGTCCACATCTTTGACTCCTTTCTAGCCTCTTCCTACACAAGGTTTTTTTGTCTTCAGTGTTTTCTAGAAACTTTTATTAACTATGTTTTATTTTATTTTTTTAATTTTTAGTTTTTCTAGTTTTTCATTGGGAGAGTTATTCTGAAAAGAAAAATCATTTCTCAAATCAGATAATTATAACTATGAATCTTGTTTATTTTAAGATTTTATTTTTAAGTAATCTCTATACCCAACATGGGGCTAGAACTTATACCTGGAGATCAAGAGTCACATGCTCCACTGACTGAGCCAGCCAGGTGCCCCTAACTATGAATCTTTACACCTAAACATTTCAGATAATTATAGCTACATTGTAGTCATTACATGTCACATATTTAATCTAGTTTGAAAGATAGAGAACTCTCAGAATTCTTGGGCTTGCTCTTTGTGGGTTTTGCTTTTATCAAATGGGATTAACTGTAATTGGACACATGGGAAGCCCACAGATTTATTAAATAAGTTTTGATGGTGAAGAGTCCAGCCTCCAGTAGGGCTAAAAGGGACTGGAAGTTATTTAGACTATAAAAAGGTCTCTTTGTCCCTAACTTTCTGTGAATAGAAACCAACTTGAGAAGGCTATCTTTTTGCATAAACAATTTTTTTCAAAAGTAACTAATTAGGGCAATGAACTAAGAATATCCCAAAGGATCTGCAACAACACTAAATCAGCTTTCATTCTTCTTTGTTGATATGCTTCTGTTGAAAACTTGAAATAATGAAACTATAAATTAACTGTCACTGTGGTTCTGAGTATATGGTGCTCCAGATCTCTCAGGATAGAGTGTCACAATGTCAAAACAGAGTCATTCATCTCAGTGTCATATCATTTTGTCTATAACCCATTAGTTCTAGCAATGTAAAACCATTTAAATTTATTTTTTGTTGAGTTTATATAAATTTTACATGCTAGTGTTAAGGTGAATACTAAACTTTTTTTAATACTTAGTCCAGATATAGGCCACTCTGGTTACAGATTTCTATAGATGATAAATTTCTACTTATTTTAATACTAAACTCTTCAATTAGCTTGATTTTGATGCCCAAGAATTAGAGAATTGCACACATGAAAGAGGTTGTCTTAAAATTATTTTTGAAAACAAAAAAGAATAAACCACAAGGAAAAATCAAGAATCCTTAAGTCAGTGGACTGGAAAGACATCCAGGAAGCAGAAAATAGGTCTATTCATGCAACACTCTCACTATTGCAATAGACTAACCTGGCAATATATGCTCAAAGCATATTTCAGAGTTTCTATGGATCCAAAGTGATTGCTTCATGCCCCTCATTCTCCTCCATGATAAATGAGTATCTGTTGTGGTTATCCTGTCTCTGTCTCATCATTGTATCTTGGATATGTTGGGTGACAGATCAATTGTCTCTTTAAATCATAGGTCCCCAGGTCAAGAAATGATGTATCTGAACAATTCCATCCGTACTGATGTAGATCATAAGATTCTGGATTTTGAACTGGATGCCATGATTGGATGTCTCCTTAGATACTCTTGAGGTAAACCGAGTATATTTTGCAAGTGTGAGGAAACATGAATTGTGGGGACCATGGGGCAGAGCATGATAAAATGGTTTCTGAAGTTGTCCCCCTCCCCCCTCTGGAGAGGTATTTCATGCCCCATGCCATTTGACTTTATAGTTATATTAAATGGAATCTTTTTTTCACTGCAGATGAATCTGGGCTAACCTTATGGTTTACTTTTACCAATATGATGAGTCAGAAGTGATAGAATATCAATGAGTCATGTAAGTCTAGGCTCTAGAGGCCTTGAATATTTTATACTGCTCCCTAGGATACATACCATGCCATGAGAACAAGGCCAACTGGCTGACAGCCAGCCAAATTCCACACCGGGAGTGATGCCATTGTAGATCAGCCAGCCTGCAGTATTCTTGCTGTCTTAACTCTAAGCATGATCGAGCACAGTTGAAGCCAGAAGAACCACTACAACCATCAGTTTAGCTTTTGGGCTTGTAGGCTTAATTATAATAATAAAAGTTCATTTTTAGAGCCACCAAATTTGGGTGTGGTTTGTTATGCAGTAATAACTAATTAATAAACCATCATCCTTATTGAGATTATTGTCTCAGAGCTTTAAAACATAGTTATTGAGCACCCGGGTGGCTCAGTTGGTTAAGCGACTGCCTTCAGCTCAGGTCATGATCCTGGAGTCCAGGGATAGAGTCCCGCATCGGGCTCCCTGCTCAGCGGGGAGTCTGCTTCTCCCTCTGACCCTCCTCCCTCTCGTGCTCTCTGTCTCTCATTCTCTCTCACAAATAAATAAATAAAATCTTTAAAAAATAGTTATTTTAAATGTTTGAAGTGTATATATCATTGAGATTTTGCCTAATGAGAGAATTTCACTGTTATGTGCTCAAACATGTTGACAATTTCCTTTTTTTTTTTAAAGATTTTATTTATTCATTTATTTGAGAGAGTGAGAGAGAGAGAGAAAGCACATGAGAGGGGGGAGGGTCAGAGGGCAAAGCAGACTCCCTGCCGAGCAGGGAGCCCGATGCGGGACTCGATCCCGGGACTCCAGGATCATGACCTGAGCCGAAGGCAGTCGCTTAACCAACTGAGCCACCCAGGCGCCCCCGTGTTGACAATTTCTATTAAACTAAAAAATCAACTTCAGGTGCAACTTTTGATTAGTATATGTATGTTTTTTGTTTTTTCTAAAATTTTCTTATAAGTTCTTAAATTTTAGAACATGATCTCAGCATGTAACATTATCATTAGTCACTATTTATTTTTTGCATATAAAAATTTTCTGGGGCGCCTGGGTGGCTCAGTCCATTAAGCGTTTGCCTTCAGCTCAGGTTGTGATTCCAGGGTACTGGGATCAAGCCCTGTGTCGGGCTCCCTGCTGAGCAGGGAGTCTGCTTCTCCTCCTCTCTCTGCCACCCCTCTGCTTGTGCTCCCTGTCTCTCTCTCAATTAAATAAATGAAGTCTTAAAAAAAATTTCCTTTATGTATCTCACAAACTGTAGAAAATCTTATATTTGTCAGCCATATTTGTATACCTTATATGCACATTTAGATTAAAATTCTATCTCTTAATCAATAACAGACCTGATTATTTAAATTACATCTTTTCTTATTGGCCATCTGTTGCTTTATACTTCTTTTTGCCAGTTAATTTTATCCATAACATAATCTGCATTTGGAGATTTTATTACATGTTCTTGATGAGTTTGTCCCATTGACCTTTCCCTAAAACACAAACCACATACAACTCATTATCATGAAGTAAAGCCTGACTCATGAAAAGTAAATAGTAAATAAAGGAACTATTCCATACTTTTATTTATTTTTTTAAGATTTTTATTTATTTATTTATTTATTTATTTATTTATTTATTTATTTATTTGAGAGAGCGAGCGAGAGAGAGATTGAGGGAATAAGTGGGAGGAGGGCCAGAGGGAGAAGCAGACTCCCCACTGAGCAGGGAACCCTACACGGGACTCGATCCCAGGACCCTGGGATCATGACCTGAGCCAAAGGCAGAAGTTTAACCAATTGAGCCACCCAGGCGCCTGAACTATTCCATACTTTTAAAGTACAATTTCATGTACAGCTACTGATGTACAGCTACTTGTGTACAGTTTCACTGATTTTGTCAGCTATCATTTTCTGAAATGATTTTAATCAGATGCGATTTTCTTTCTTTTTTTTTTTTTAAAGATTTTATTTATTTATTTGACAGAGAGAGAGACACAGCGAGAGAGGGAACACAAGCAGGGGGAGTGGGAGAGGGAGAAGCAGGCTTCCCGTGGAGCAGGGAGCCCGATGTGGGGCTCGATCCCAGGACCTGGAATCATGACCTGAGCCGAAGGCAGACGCTTAACGACTGAGCCACCCAGGCGCCCCAATCAGATGCGATTTTCTAAAATGATTTCCAAATGTTGTGGTTTAATTTCTCAAGATTTAATATAATATTATGTAATAAATTGGTTATCATGTTGCATTATTTGGAACATAACACAATCACTGATGTAGTGAATTCTGTAGACAAATACTGACAGATGAGTTGGCAGTTATCCCCAACCCGTGTGACTTCAACCACAGCACATCAATGCAAACTTAAACAATGTAAGATCCATCTCTGTCTCTCTGTCTCTATCCCTGTCTTTGTCTCTCTCTCTCTCTCTCACACATACACAAATTGTGATAGAAACTCTTTTTTTTTTTTTAAGATTTTATTTATTTATTTGACAGAGAGAGAGACAGCGAGAGCAGTAACACAAGCAGGGGGAGCGGGAGAGGGAGAAGCAGACTTCCCGCAGAGCAGGGAGCCCGATGTGGGACTCGATCCCAGGACCCTGGGATCATGACCTGAGCCGAAGGCAGACGCTTAACGACTGAGCCACCCAGGTGCCCTAGAAACTCTTTATTTCCAGATAAATACTCTGATGGGATACTGTGACCTCTGATGTTCAGTGTGTCCATAGTAAAAACACTGTATCTTGGTAAATGGTCATTCAGATAAAGACTATAGCAGCCTAAATATAGCCTATTCTTTAAGCATGTAAATAAGTAATAGTCAGCAGAATGTTGGTGGAAGTGGTAAATGTAAACCCTGTGTGCCCTTAAGTGGCAGGGTATGCCGTCTACTGTCCTCTCTGTTGTGTAATCAGTAGTCGCACCTTGGGCTCTCCCCTGTTCCTTCAGTATGCCTTGTGCATTCCCACTGTAGGGCCATTTCACTGACTGTTAATTCTTGTCTCCAAAGTCCATAGGTATAAATATCTCACCTCTTTCTAGTCATGGCTCAACTGTTACTTTCCACAGGGAGCTATATGAAGATAACCAACTAACTGATTTCAACATTTATTTAAACAACTATTGCATGACAGGAACATAATTAAGATTAATGTAATATTTCATTTGGGAGATAATGAGAGCTTGGCTCAATTCATTGGCAGTCATGGTGGATATAAAGGGACATATGAGAGAAATGTTAAGGTGTTCACAACCTAGATCTTAGTGAAAAAATGGATTCAGAGAACTGAACAAGAAGGATTCTAGATTCACACCCTTATTTCCAGTTTTGGTTATTCAGTTGATGGTACTAATAGGAAAGGGAGTAAATTTTAGAGAAAAATAATACAAGTGGGAAATTTTTTATGACCCAAATTTAACCTGTTAAAATATCATTTGACTGGGATGCCTGGGTGGCTCAATCGGTTAAGCGTCTGCCTTCGGCTCAGGTCATGATCCCGGGGTCCTGGGATCGAGTCCCACATCGGGCTGCCTGCTCCGCGGGGAGCCTGCTTCTCCCTCTGCCTCTGTCTCTCTCTCTGTCACTCATGAATAAATAAATAAAAACTTTAAAAAAAATATCATTTGACTATCATATATTCTTCTAAGTAAATCATTCTAAACATTTTTCCTTTTTAAAAAGTTTCACTGTTATTGATTAGTTCAAGCTCATTATACATTTACTTATATGTGTCTAAGCACTAGTAACTCAGTACGAAAGTTTAAATAAGAATGTACTGAGTCTCATAAGTGCCTAGGGGGAAAATGAAAATTATATTGTAAAAAATAATGAAATTTGAATATGTCTTTCTTTTCATATGTTCAGAAAATTGATTATCTAATATTACTATACCACATTTTTGCAATATACAACAAACTAGTGTAATTATCTTGGAAAGTGTATCCTTGTATTAGTCAGTTTCCCAGGTGGAAATTGTTGGCACATTCAAATTGGTATAACTTGAAAAGGATATAAGAAGGGGAAATATTTCAGGGGAATATGCAAGGCTTGGGGGAAACATAAGGGATAAGGCAGTAGCGTGGAGTTTTAACATTAACATCGATTTAATTCTCCCAAAGAGAGGGAGAAGATTGTTACCAAACCCCAAAGGAGAGAACCTTCAAAGGGATAATTAATAACCTTCTAATGAGGGACACAGTCAAAGCCAGGTGATCCGGCCAGGGAAAGATAAGAGAGCACTCTGCATTCACTTGTACTTCCTTTTTCTTTTCTTTTCTTTTTTTTTTTTAAAGATTTTTATTTATTTGACAGAGAGAGATACAGCGAGAGAGGGAACACAAGCAGGGGGAGTGGAGACAGAGAAGCAGGCCTCCTGCCGAGCAGGGAGCCCAATGCGGGGCTCTATCCCAGGACCCTGAGATCATGACCTGAGCCGAAGGCAGACGCTTAACAACTGAGCCACTCAGGCGCCCCTGTACTTCCTTTTTCTAATCTCAGCAGATTTACCTTTAATCAAACCAAGAAGGCACAGGACAAAGAAAACTATTGATACAGCTTCTTTAGGTCAGTTTCCCTGGACAGTGAGCAGAGAGGCATCTAGTGTGAATATGAGAGGATAAACAGAAGATGGCCAGAATAATTTTTTTTGAAGCTTAGTAACTATTTGCCACTATAAATTTATTAACAAATTTTTCCCAAGATAGGAAACTGTAGCCCTGTGATGGTAAATGTATAACATAAACTTAACACATATAACCGCATTTCTGAAATTTTTAAGAATTTTCAAAAGGCAAATATCAATGTATGGATGTTTTTCAATATTAATATAAGAGAGTGCACTAATATAATACAGTGTATTGTGGGCATTAAAATGTTTTTAATGAACATCATTTATATTTCCAAAATAAAACCAGTGTATTTTTTGAGTCACAATAGCATCAGAATTCTGGTGGAAACATTAAATGTCTATATTTTTCTTCAAAAGAGCTTACTAAAATACCATCGAAGAAAGAAAAGTTTTATTTTCATTTCTTAAAATGTATTTTTTCAGATATTAATTTCATATATTTAGTTCATGTGAAAAAAGTTAAAGTTCATTTATTAACTAGTCAAGAAGAAAATTTATTATAGTATGGAAATTTTATTTGGTAAGAAGAAACATTTTGCATCTATTAAATAGTTTTAACAGTAAAGTGTATCAAAGTGACTTTAACAGAGAAAAATACCATACACATCATAACAGAATAAGAGAAAAGGGGAGTGGACACCTATTTTACAACTATGGTGCTGAAGTTATGCTTATTGATTATATAGTTTTAATGACCCTTTCCTAACATAGTGGCAGCCTATATTTTGTAGCTATTGTAGAATTTAAATCATCAAATAGAAAAGAATGTTTGCTTTTACTTTAGTGCCAACTTAGAAATCATAAATTCAAATATACAGTAGAACAAAAATTCAGTAATTTTATTTTTTGACTTCCATCACTCACTCTTCCAGCATGCTTGTTAAACCCATCATTCTCATTATTACATCTTGGGATATCCCATGTTTTGACGCTCCTCCATGTAATTTCTGCATTGTCCAGTATCATATTCTTTTGCTTCCCATGAATACATTCCAAGGTCTATAATGTTAGGTATGGCTCCTTAGGAGTTCAGGAGGAAACCAATCACAAAATTATTTATATCCCCCCATTACTTTTGGTTTCTAATTACAAAGTTCTGTACAGTTAGTGGCGAGACTCTTGTTTAGCCTAGTCATTTTCTTCTGTAATTTCAGATTTTTCTGTCCTTAAAACTCTCATCCAAAGACTGGCCCTTTTCTTCATTCTCAGGAGATTGATTATCTTGCTTACTAGCCACAGAAGAACAAAACAAACAAACAAAAACTATCAGATACAATTTCCTTTCTTTTTCCCCAAAACCTTAACAAACTTAGTGCATTTGCATGTATCTTGTCTCCCTCCATAACCTGCAGTTGGAGGGGTTGTTCTATTAGAGTGGATGGTTCTACTCTTCTCAAACTCTTATAGATATATTTCCACTGATACTTTCTTCTCTCTCTGTTACCAAATTCCTGCTTATCAGCATTTAAACATCTTCACGTATTTTCCATCTTAAACAAACAAAATCCTCATCGTCAATAAAAATAGCCAAATAAAAGTGTTCGCTCAAGAGTAAAATTTTGTTCATATCTTATTCCCTTCCAACTTTACTTGATCTTTTGCTTTCTCTTTTAGGCATGTCTATGAAGATAGTGTAGTCATTTTTTTTAATATTATTATTTTTTTTTTAAGATTTTATTTATTTACCTGACAGAGAAAGAGAGAGAGCACAAGCAGGGGGAGCAGCAGAGGCAGAGGGAGAACAGGCTCCCCGCTGAGCAAGGAGCCTGATGTGGGGCTAGATCCCAGGACCCTGGGATCATGACCTGAGCTGAAGGCAGACGCTTAACGACTGAGCCACCCAGGCACCCCGATAGTGTAGTCATTATTAGCATGAATACTTAATAAACATTTTTTCTAAGTCACTGAGATGTTTGAGTCCGCTTGTTACTCCAGAACAATCTAATATACCTGACCTGGTACAGAAATTTATTCATGGGAACTGAATGGTGTAATAAAAAATGAGTAAGTATATGGCACTGGGTTACATACCAGCATGCAGACCTCAACGAAATTGTTTTAGAGGATGGATTCATGATGATCCACATTAGGCAGTAGTACAACATTGATAAAATTATTGACTGAGATAACTCAGCATAGACCTCATAAATACCTAAAAGAGAAAGAGTGATATCATATGTTGATGTCTGGAAGCTGCATTTAATAAGATGATTCAAGTAAGGTATCATCTCAGAAAACAAATTGGCTTTTCTTCAAGCAGAGAAAAAGAGTTATAGAAGGGATCCAGAAATTTTGAGGTATTGATGGTTTTTCAACTTCCAATACTAATTTTTTTTTAATGTTTAAAATGAGAAAAGGTAATTAAATCTCTGCCTCAATAGGAAGAATTAAAGAGTTTCACCTTTGCACACACTTATTTAAAGTCCCTCAATGCGTTATTATGGTAGTACGAAGTAAATCCTTTCAGATGGAAACAATGCTCAGGGAAAATCAACTATATCCTGGGGGATATACAAGGGCTACACTGGGTGCCGGCATTTCCTCTCTTCTAACCGGTCTTCAACCCACTGTAATCTGACCTTTTTGCTCACTGCTTTTCCAAAACAAACTTCTTCAGGACATTAATATGATCTTTGTTATTTTCTCTAACAGCTGTCTTTTTGGCTTATTCTGACCTCTTGTCACCACCAGCAGTTTTGCTTACGTACTTCTTTACTTGATATTCTTCTTCTGATCTCCATGACTCCATATTCTGGTTTCCCTCTTAGCAATGGCCCATTTTTTGCCAATTTATTTTGCCATTACACTCATGTTTACCCCTTTTGTAATTGTCCTAAAGTCCTTGGATATTCTGTTCTGTTGTTGTTGTTTTTTTTTCAATCTTTGTTTTCTTTGCTTTCATTTTCAAGGCTTCTCTTGGTGTGTCCTCTAGCTCAGAAATTCTTTCCTCAGCCATGTCCAGTCTCCCAGTCAGCCCATCAAAGGCATTGTTCATTTCTGTTACAGTGTTTATCTCTAGTACTTTTAGTATTTTCTTAGGATTTCCATTTCTCTGCTTACATTGCCCATTTGTTCTTGTATGCTATCTACTTTATGCATCAGATCCCTTGGCATATCAATCATAGGTATTTTAAATTCCCAGTCTGCTCATTTTAACATCGCTGACATGTCTGGTTCTGATGCTTGCTCTGTCTCTTCAAATTGTGTTTTCTGTCTTATGATATGCCTTATCATTTTTTCTTGATAGCAGGACATGATGTACTGAGTAAAAGGAGCTTCTGCAAATAGCCCATTAGTAATGTAGGGGTGTGGGGTGGGGGAAGGAAAGTGTTCTTAGTCCCATTATTAAGAGTCAGTCATTGAACCATGAGAGACTATGGACTCTGAGAAACAAACTGAGGGTTCTAGAGGGGAGAGGGGTGGGGGGATGGGTTAGCCTGGTGATGGGTATTAAAGAGGGCATGTTCTGCATGGAGCACTGGGTGTTATACGCAAACAATGAATCATGGAACACTACATCAAAAACTAATGATGTAATGTATGGTGATTAACAACATAAAAAAAAGAGCCAGTTATTTAAGGAGCCTCTGTTACTGGACTGTGAACTTCACAAGAGTTTCTCAGGTTTTTTTCTACCCTTTAGTTGAGACAGGATGGCTAGAATAAGCTAGAGTTAGATATTTTTCTTCTAGGTGGAAGGCAAAAGCAGGTCAAAGCTGAGTATTTCCCTTACACCAGGTCAATTAGACTCTGATAATACACAGCAGATTAGGCTCCAGTGGATTAATTTCCCCTGAGGGCAGACCTTGTTAAGAAGGAGAGAATGTTCTGGCCTATTTCAAGGTGGTTCTTTCTCCCCTCCCCCCACCGGAAGGAAGTACAGGGGGGATTTCCCTCCACCCCTCACCGCTTCTGTACTGTGGGAATCTGGCCGCGCTCCCGAAGGTGAGTCTCACAGTATGGTGGGAGTTCTCCTTTGATTGAGTCCCCCTGGAGTTTTTAACTCTCAGAGTTGTCCTCACTGAGCCTCCAGCAATCCAGTGATTACGGTTGGGGTTTTCCTGCCAGGTGCTGGCTCCCGCAGCGGTTTCTACCCCTGATTCTTCTTTCAGGTGAGGCTTGACTCCCCGTGTCCACCTGTCTCTTCAGTCTTAGGGACAGGAGTTTGCACGATGTTCTCCCCTCTCTTATGAATCCAGGAAGAGTTGTTAGTGAATCATTTTGTTCAGCTTTTCACTTACTAGGGCAGTGGTGACTTCTGTGCGCCTTATCGCGGAACCAGAGCCTGCCAATTCACTGGCGTTCTCTTGTTCTCAGGGAGCTCTCATTATTCTGTTTCCGGTTTTCTTCTCCACGCTCAGCTCTGCATTGTCACGCAATCTTGTTTACCGAAAGCTCTCCCAGATCTATGTTTCTAGTTATATTATTTCTTGAAGTTACTATTAATCTTACTGTCTTTTGTACATGATTTTTGAAGTACCAAAAATGAATAAAAATCCATAGTCACGAGTAAGTGTTCAGTGGGTAGTAAACTATGACACTTATAAATGACCCCCTATACACAACAAAAGTCATTTCTATAAAATGAAATAAAATTGTTAAACAAATAAAATATATGCCAAAAAAAACTCTTGAGAATTAGAATGTGGTGCAACTACAAAACGTAACCATTTCATAAAAGATATAGGATGTATAAGCATTGCACCATGACAATGAGTGTATGCTAAGCATTTGGGTTTTACTGGGGGAAAATTGCAAATAATGGTAAATATTTAAGCAAAATATCGAATGCATATGCATTCATTGAGAGAACTCACACAAATATGTGGGTCCTTGGTATCAATGAAATACAGTTGTATGTAAGAATACTGAGGAGTAATGAAGAACATTATTCCTATTCAATGGCCGTATTAAGGAGTATATTTCTGCTCCTTGTTAATAGATCTCACCTAGGAGAAAGGTGAAATTCATATTTGAATTCACCATGGAGAGTCTTCAGACACTGTCATTACCACTGCCACTAAAAACAGCAGTAAGTTGATTATATGGGTGTATTAACTGTTTAGTGCAGATCTTAAACCTTAATCAAGCATACAATTCAAGAAATATGTAGAGGGCAATTGTGTCTCATCACAGTGGTGAGGAGATGTGTTTTCTGTGTGCCTGATGAAAGAATCAAATATACTACTTACCTGAGATTATGACAAGATGAAATGCTCTGCAAAAGTAATTTTAATAGATGACTGATTTTTTTTTTCTTTTAATGTGCTAAAAATTTGAAAAAAGTACCAGGTGAAATATTTTAGTGGCATATTTTTAAAAGTGGAGACAGTTCTGCCTACCTCAGTAGAATAAATTAAACATGATACGCTTTTTCATAATGGCTCAAGGTCATATCAGCAAATATTAACATGAGTTATGGTCATGCAGTGATGTTCATTGGTGCTAATGAGGTACACAGAGTTGTTTTTTTTTTCTTTTTATTCTTTTCCTTTGTTTTTTTCTTTTCTTTGCAATTTATAGATGCAAACTATTTTCCTTTTTCAAAAACAGTGGAGATAACTGTTTTGGATTTGGTCATGCCTTCTAAAAGTAGCTAGTGTTCTTTCCCTGCCTTTTATAGAATACCTGCTCTATTATTCAATTTCTCATATAAAGATGAGAGTGTATTGTGTTCAGAGAAAATAACTATGTTACTTAAAATTCTAATATTAGAACAAGTGACATTTGAAAGAATCATATATGTAAATCGTAGAGGTTTTTTTTTTTTTTATTCTTTGAGATTTAAAAAAATGGACCTATAGCCTCCGTGTACTGCTTCTGAGTTGTTGTTACTTGTGAAGTGTTATTAGAAAAGTGACAGCCAGCCTGTGAGCCCTTATTACTTTACGGTTAATGCTGGGCACGTGCAGTGGTGTTTGGTAACAGTAGTGTTACCTAAAGGCACAAGTGAAAATATTTTGTGCAGTTTCTCCATGACATTTTAGGTGTAAATTCTGCATAAGAATCATAGAAAACTTGTTATGACCTAATAAACTCTAACTTTGAACTAGAATAAGTTTACAAAGCCATACCACTTGTAACTGCTTCCAAATAATTTAAAATCCAAAATTGTAAAAACAAGGCTACTCCTCAGCTGAAAAATCTTATTACATGGTTAGTGAATAATTTTATTTTTTAAATCAAGAATGCTATGAAATATAGTACTACATAAAAGACTGTTCAGCTGATGTTCTGCTTTTTTATATTTTTAAATGCTGATATTTGTGTCTGTGGTACTTGCATGATAATAGTTAAGTACTAGTAAATCAAATTGTAATATGATTAAAGTTGGTGGTATATAGAATGTGGTACAGATTTCAAAATGAGAAATGATCTTTAAAGCCAGAAATCTGTAGGGATATAAAGCTGAAATGGGAGATGAGTTTGCTCTTTATTTCCATTCCAAATATTTTGCAGGCATGAGACTTTGTACAACTCCGTGAAGCTCTTCTTATTATGTAATTCATTGCAGGGCTTGTGAAATCGAGTAAGAACATCAGTATGGCAGATGATGTTAAACTTGCAAGTCACTGCACAGCAGAGTTTCTGAAGGGTAAAGTCCGTGTCTCCTCATATTTAACTTGAAGAAGTCGTCAGAGTTATCTGACATATGTTATACAATCAAAATTTTTTGAAGAAATTAATGTATGCCAAATTCATACAGAATCCACCCCATTGCAAAGCAGAAAACTGGAAATCAGATTTTGTTTCAGAAAGTAAGATACTATCACTCTTTCTCCTATGTATTCTTTAGTCTTTATAAACAAACAGCTACAGAAACTTGATCTTTTTTGTCTTGAATTATGTGGACTATTCACATTTTTAAATACATACATTTATTTGACACAATTTCTTCATGCCTGACTTTGTCCAATATGCTGTTGTCTAGCAAGTCAACACTTAATGTAACAACTGCTCAGTCACAAAGATAAACCCTAATCTTAGGTAATTAGCTGTCAAGTTAAAGAAAGACTAAACCTATATGGCACAAGAAATAATACCTAAAAGTTTTATAAAAGAAGAATATAAACAAAAGCACATTACTCATTGCACATTATGTTCTTAAGTATCCAAATTTGAAATGGAATTACTTAGGGAGGTTTTGCTTAATTAAGAACCACTATAACCCAGCAATTTGAAACATTACATTTGGCAACTATCACTTTAGTTTCAAAAACTTTATTTTTTTCTTTTCAAGCCTGTGGAACTACTTTGGATTTCTTACAATTCTTAGGAAAACTGTTAATTTATTTATTAGATTCCTTAGTACATGAAGTATTACTTTATCAGATATTTATTGAGCACCAGCCTTGCAACAAGCACTGAGTGAAGCTATGGGAAGACATTACTATATCATAAACAATCCCATATACAAGCAGATTACATGGCAGAGGGAATAACATGTGGTCTGAAGAGTGTCCCCAAGAGTTGCAGGTGGTGATTGGATCATTGGTGTGAGCTCAAGTTCATGGAGTGCTGCAGAGGAGGTTTAGCTGAAGTTTTGTAGGGTGGGGATTCAGGGAAAACTTTTTAGAGGTGAGCATCATAAGCTGCACCTGAATTATGTTCATGACTATAGTTTGGCCAAGAGTTGTTTGCATTTCAATACTTGAAGGTACTATGTGCACATCAAAGTTCAGTAACAGTGTATGCTTTTAGAACAAATTTTGATTATGTATGTATTAAAAAATTCTAGAATAATCTTAGAAATGAAAAACAGAAATCTTAAATTTTTGTGACTATATACAGTCATATATATATATATATATATAATGTCATATATATGTGTGTGTATATATATATGTGTGTGTGTGTATATATATATAAAAGATTTTTTTTTCCTGCATAAGAATATATAACACTTTGAAATTAGACACTACTGTAATAGAACTTTGTCAGGTAGCTTTACTTAACACTATCATTTAAAAATGATATGGGGGCACCTGAGTGGCTCAGTAGGTTAAGCGTCTGTCTGGCTCAGGTCATGATCCCAGGTTTCTGGGATCAAGCCCCATGTCGGGCTCTCTGCTCAGTGGGAGCCTGCTTCTCCCACTCCCTCTGCCGCTCCCCCTGCCACTCTCCCTGCCACTCTCCCTGCTTGTACTCTCTCTCTCTGTCAAATAAATAAAATCTTTAAAAAAAAGAAATTAAAAAAATAAAAATGATATGGAATGAAACTAATAAAAGATGGTTTGGTCTTTCATATACAAGGTAAAAGAAATAATAAATGCATATGATTGGGGTAAAATATCTTTTTATAAATATATAAGTATATATTTAAATATAATTTTTATTTCTGACTTCTAACCTGATGTTAATATATAACTTCTGCAGGTGGAAAATCATACATATTCAAGGTTTACCTAATTATTTTAACTGGCTTTGGCAAGGCAGAGTTGTGAAATTACATTACCCTTTTTTTTCTTTTACCAAATTGGTTTGCTTAGTGATTCATGGACATACTTAGAATGGGAGTAGTTCTAAGTTTAGTTTCAAACTTTGTTAGAGAATGTTGCTTTATACAAATGTAATGGGCTTCTATTTTTAAATGGGCTTCTATTTTTAAATACATGGATTTATAAAATATGATTAAAATGTTAATCATTTTATTTCTTAGAAAATAAATTTGTTAAAAATGCATGATAAAGGGGCACCTGGGTGGCTCAGTCAGTTAAGCGTCTGCCTTTGGCTGGGGTCATGATGTCAGGGTCCTGGGATGAATCCTGCATCGGGCTGGTCTCCCTGCTAGGCGAGGAGTCTGCTTCTCCCTCTGCCCTTCCCCCCACTCGTGCTGGCGCTCTCTCTCTCTCTCTCTCTCTTTCTCTCTCAAATAAATAAAATCTTTAAAAAAATGCATGATAAGGTTCAGTTATATTCTAAAATCATCATGCTTTATAATGGAAAAAGACAATGTGTATCAGTGAATTTATTTTAAAAACTCTAGAAAGCCTAAGAAGTTTGCTTTCTTTATTATTATTTTTTAAAATTACTCATCTATATTTTTATTAAATTATAAATTAAACTATAAGTTAGGTTAGTTGACATATTTTTACATGTTCTTGGAATAAATGTAGTTTTTTTTTAAGATCTTTCATTTGATTTAGCTGTATCTTATGTTTCTCAAAAAATAAGAGTGTACTATATATATATATTCTAATCCTAAAGTGTCCATCCACTGCATTAGGTCAAATGTCAAAGTAAGGTAGTAAGTTTAACAAACAGGATCAAATAGTTAAGTACATTTAATCTCATGGGGAAATACCTTTCTCAGTGTAAGTTAATTTGACATTTGAGTATAACGTTCCACATTCAAAATAGAACTTTCCAACGATCTTTCACATCTTTATATGACACATTACAAAGCTCAGTTGAAAATATCCTTTAATGGGATATAATTCTAAATACTGTAACCTTTGTAGATCACCTGTAACAAAGATTTTTCTTTCTCTTTTTATTTTTCTTTCTAAATGACCAGTAAGAGAGTTGATGTTACACTAGTGTGATCAGTTTCTGAGAATATTCCAAAATTGATGTCATTGTTTCTCATTTGGATATGATCCACTATGAATAATAAGATAAACAGACGAAAACTTTGGCCATGTCCGGATAAAACTGAAGTGATAAAATCCCCTTTCAGAAAACAGTGCCAATCAGTATGAAATTTAAAAAAAAAAAAATGGTTCTGGGGTGCCTGGGTGGCTCAGTTGGTTACACATCTGCCTTCAGCTCGGGTCACATGGGGCTCCCTGCTCAGCGAGAAGTCTGCTTCTCTCTCTCCCTCTCCCTCTTCTCCCTGCTCATGAGCTCGCTCTCTGAAATAAATAAAATCTTTAGAAAATTAAAAGACGGTTCTAATAAAATTATCTTTTAGATACTTTCAGCTTTTTTGTGAAAAAAATTTTCAGTGCTAGCCATGTGCTTTAGTTTGTCTCTTTCTGTCTCTTGTGAAGATGTGGAAACGTGATTTTGTTTTATGACTAAAATTAAAATACCTGGCTAATATTCCATGCATAGCTGCCAAAAATGCCAAGAAAAAAACACAAGGAAAATTGAAAAGTAAATAATTAGTTGCTATTTTTAAGCATTCATTTTAAGCAACTAGAAATCATTCATGCTTGGTATCATTAGTTGCATTTAAAGAAAATGATAAGGATAATGTAATATTTAATGTTATTTATATTATATATAATTACATATTTAATGTGTGTATATGTATGTATACACACACACGATCTGGATTGAATATATAGAGACACTGAAAATGAAAGTTTTTATACTATAGTAGTAAATGCTAAAATTCATACCAATACATAACAGACCTCTACATGACTACAGTCATAAATTGTATAAAAATACTAAATAGCTCTATGCTCAGATTTTAAAAAGGAATCGGAAAAACAAAGTTAATGATTCAAGGTCTCCCACTAAATACTGTCAGATTAGAACTAGAATTTATATTTCTGTATTCCAATAGCAGATCTCATTTTATCATACATCATTGCTTTTTTATAAGAAACAGATCTTTGTAGAAGAGCATGAACCTTTTTTTTTTTTTTTTGAGAGAGAGAGCGAGCAAGTGAGATGGGGGAAGGACAAAGGGGGGGGAGAGAGAGAAAATCTTAAGCAGGCTCCATGCCCAGCATGGAGCCCAGTGCAGGGCTTGATCTCACAACCCTGAGATCATGACCTAGGCCAAAATCAAGAGTGGGGTGCTTAATCAGATGAGCCACCCAGGTGCCCGCAAACATCTTTAATTGAGAGTAGAATGGGTACTTTGATGGAGTGCTATATGCCAGTTATATCATCTCCATGCATATGCATATAACTTGTTTTGAAATTTTTAACATTTTTTATTGAGGTATGATTGATAGACAATAAGCTGCACATGTTTAAAGTATATAATTTGAAAGGATGTGGCGTATGTATTCATTTATGAAAACATCACCGCAATCAAGATACTGACCCATCCCCCAGAAGTTTCCTTTTTTTCCTTTACATCCACATCCTTCCAGCTCCCTTTGCCCTGCTTCTGTTCCAGTCAACTACTGATCTGCTTTCTACTACTGTAGATTAGCTCATTTTTCTATAATTTTATACAATGGAATGATACAGAATATATGATATGGGGGGCTGGGGTACTAGCTTCTTTCACTCAGCAAAACTAGTGATGATTCACTTATTTTGTAACTGTTCATTCCTGTCTTTGCTGAATAGTGTTCCACTGTAAGATATACAATGTTCATCTCTTTCCAAGGTGACACATATTTGTGGTGCTTTCCATGTTTGACTATTACATATAAAACACTTGAGTGAAAGTACTTGCTTTGACATATACTTTTATTTATATTTGGAGTAGGAGCAGAATAACAGGTGCATGCTTAACTTAAAGAAATGCTTTCCAAAATGATTCCTCTATTTTATATTCTGCCCAGCAGTATATAATGATTGCAGCTACTGATACTAAAGAATACTTTTTTTTTATGTTTACTCTTTTTAATTGCAGCCATTCCAAGAGGTATGTAGTAGCATTTCATTGTTGAGTTTGGATATTCCTAACAATTATTTGTGTTGAGAATATGCTCATTTGCTTATTAATTGTCCATATAGCTTTTTAGATGAAATACCTGTTTGAATCTTTTGTCCATTCTTTATAAATTGAGCTGTTTTTCCTTCTCTTATTATTGAGCTGTGAGAGTTTCTTTTGCTTTTTTATTTTTAAATTCTGAATTCCCATCTCCTATCAGATAATTGATTTACAAATAATTTCTTCTGATTTTCTTTGTCTTTTCATTATGAGAGCAGTGTATTTTAAAGAACAGTGGTTTTGAATTTTAATGAAATACAATTTATCTGTATGTTTCTTCATGATTGTATTTTTTAGTGTCAAATCTAAGAAATCTGTGCCTAACCTAATTTCACAATGGTTTTCACTTGTTTTTGTCTAGACATTATAAACTTTGAGGTTTTCCATGTGGTCTATGATCTAGTTTGACTTAGTTTTTGCATATAGTAAGTTAATAGTTCTTTTTAATTTTTAGTGGCATTTATTAGTCAAGCCATCTGGGCCTGAAGTTTTCTTCTTGGGAAAATTTTATACTATAAATTTAATTTCATTAATAGATACCAGGCTATTTATTTAATCTATTTCTTCTTGAATGAGCTTTTGCAATTTTTGTATTTCAGGAAGTTTATCCATTTTCTCTAAATTACTAAATTTACTCCTATACAGTGGTCTGTAACATTCCCTTACTATTTTAATATCTGTAAAATCTGTAGTGATTTAATCTGTGTACATCAGGATATCAATAATTTGTGTTTCCCCTCTCTTATCCTTTATCAGTTTGACTGAGATTTATTAATTTAATTGATATTTTCAAAGCCTGCGATTTTCCCTGGGCATGTATGATGACATTCCAGTTTCACCCTTACGTGCAGTTGCTTTTGAATACTGTAGTCTTTAAGTCTCTAGTCTTTAATACTCTAGTCTCTTGGGGCACCTGGGTGGCTCAGTTGGTTAAGCGTCTGCCTTCAGCTCAGTACATGGCCCCATGTACTGAGCCCCCCATCGTGCTCCCTGCTCAGAGGGAGGCCAGCTTCTCCCTCTCCCTCTGCCTGTAGCTCCATCTGCTTGTGCTCTCTGTGTCAGATAAATAAATAAAAATTTCAAAAAAACCCCAAAAAACTGGCTCTTGAATGGGGAAGAAGAGAAAAATGAAGGGTGAGAATTTAAAGGCCTTTAAATCACCTGGAAAATCACTTCAGCTGGGGGAAGGGTTTTGCAACAATTTGGGGGAAGGTACAACAACAGTGGCCACACCTCTTTGCACTTCTGAAGTCAGAAGCTGTAAAAAATGATCAAACCACAGATCCTTAATATTTGGAGAACAGGGTCTTTTTTTGCTCCAGTAATGTGCACAACTTCCTGCCACTGGGCTGGGAGGTAGGAGATGGAAGCTGCTGCAGATCTAAGAGCTAAAATTGACAGAAATTAACTACAATTTGTCCTTTAAGCCTTCCTCTAACACTTGCAAGTCTTCAGTAGACTTAGGAGTTCCAAAATAGTTGCATCAGACGGATTCTTCCAGTGCAATTATTGTCTAGATGAGGGGAGTCCTGGTGCTTCCTACTCTGTAATCTTTCCAGAATCCTCCTCCTGTGTTAGTCAATTTTAAAACTGTTTTTTTCCCCATAAAAGACTTTAGAATCACATACAGTGAAATTCAAATTCTGATTCTTTCACTCAGTAGTACAGTAACCATGAAGCAGATATTAAATTCTTTGAACTCCAATTTTTTTTCGATTTTTTTAACCTATAAAATGGAGCTATTATCATTAATCTGGAATACATTTATTGGATTAAAATATTTAATATATCCAAAACAGCTGAATAATGTCTTTCATATAGTAGGCACTAAATTAATGTTAGCTTTCATTATGAAGTTGTTTTTACACATTCAAAACACCTTAAATTTTGTGTACCATAAGGTGTTTACAAAATACTGGAGCAAAATCCAAGAAAATATGAATACAGAAAAGTGACCTAAAAGAAGCGAAAGGGAATTGAAAAGAAAAGTATAAAAGCTATCTTAGAACATTGCCGGATGGTTGACAAAAATAAACAAACCATAAATATCTATATTTATGTTGTACTTCTTAAAAAATCTTGACATAATTTTCCTGGGATTCTGATATTCATTTTTTGAAAGAGAGTTTCTGACCACCAAACAATCATAGAGAAACATGTATTTTCAAACCTAAGTCCCTTATCAGGGTAGGGAAAAGGAATTCCACTGGGCATAGAGAATAACTTTCATACTTTTATATCACCATACTTATAATTTAATTATACTTTGCATACAGTTATAAACAAGTCTGTTTTTAAGGGCCTATATAGAAATTTTATTTATGAAGACAGTATTGAAATGCCTTTAAATATTAGACTTTTTTTTATAAAACTGACCTTTCCTACTGATTTGAATATATAGATGGCATTGAAGTCTATGTGGAACTTTATACACTGTCAGCAGTAACATAAGTATGGGAGAAATTTGTTTGAATAATATTTCACTAATCTGACACCTTCACGGAAAACTTTGGATAAATCATGGAAAACCCTTTGTTTTATTTGCAGTAACTTGGCAAAAAAAAAAAAAAAAGCATTACTATTTTTTTCTGATTTTGAAACATGATGCAGTTGAAAGGAAATAAGTAGATGACATTGTTAGATACTTCTTGAATAATATATATTAAGTCCACAGTTACTTCATTAGGTCTTTACTACCAATCATTATTATAATTTCCTTTGAATATAAAACAGGGAAGTAACGACATTTAAACAAATAAACTGTGGTTAAAAGTAAAAGGATAAAATAAAATATTATCTTTAAAGTTATTCAAAAGAGAAATGGGATGTATTGTATTTGGATATATGACTTATTTCCTCAAAATAACAAATATATTTTTCTAGATTAAATAATTAGCAATTATTATCTTATGTTTCTTTAAGGACATAAAGGAAACAAATATTAATAAGAATTCCATGATGAGTGGTTCCTGGGTGGCTCAGTTGTTAAGCATCTTCCTTCCGCTCAGGTTATGATCTCAGGGTCCTGGGATCTAGCCCCGCATTGGGCTCCCTGCTTAGCGGGAAGCCTCCTTCTCCCTCTCTCACTCCCCCTGCTTGTGTTCCCTCTCACTGTGTGTCTGTCAAATAAATAAAATCTTAAAAAATAAAAAAAATAAGATCTTAAAAAAAATTCCATGATGAAAAGGAAAACAGAATTCTGTATTGGAAGAGTGTAAGCTAAGTATATAACACCAATGATTTTTCACTTTTAAGAAAAAATATACTCTCCAATCTCAGTTTTTAAATGTAGTTATGTGAAAATAAACTTTTTTGAGACTTATCTCTTCTAAGAGAACTACTGAAAAGCAAAAATTTTTAAGATTTTTGTTGTTTTTTGTTAGATCAGGAGTAAAAGATACTAAATTTATATTCCTTCCCCTCCCCCACCATGATTTTTGTCACTTTGGTTTTGTTTGGATAAATTCTGTCACCATGCTTTCAATTTATTGATTATCCTGTGAATCTAGTCTTTTCTTAAGCCCATTGCAAAAATAATTCATTTCTGATGTTGTCCTTTTCTAGCATTTGCTTTTTCTATATATCTCACCTTTCCGCTGAAATTCATCACTAGTTACATGTGCTATTCACTTTTTCTACTTCATTTCAAAACATTTTATAACAGTTTAGTTCCCTGTCTGAAAATTCCAACAGTTAAGTCAGCTTTCGGTTTCTTCTATTTACTATTTCCATTCTTATACATAGTTTATAATTACTTGCTTTGATGTGTGTCTTATAATTTTTTACTGTGTATGTGACATTTTATCTAAAATCACAATAGAGGTTCAAGTAAATAATATTTACCCCAGCAAAGGGCACAATCTGTTTTTCTGTCAAGAAAATTGTGTGAAGAACTGAGCCTATATAATATTTAATTAAATTGGGTGTGGGATTTGTTACATGTTTAGTATTTTCAGGTCACTGTCCATTGGCTTCAAATATTTTGATGTTGGGATCAAAACTTCTGCTACAGAGAGATCCACAGAATTCTTTAAGTTTTATAGGCAATTTCCCAGTGTTCTGAAACATTTGTATGTTCTTCCAGCTTTACAGCCTATTTGCTAGCGTTTTCTAGCACCAAGAAATTTTCTTTCCCCTCAAGTCCAACTGCAGGTTATATGCACTATGCACAATCTGTCTTCCCTGTTGTCCCCCGCTAACCATCAATGTGCTGCAGGCAGGGTATTCAAGTGAATATCTGGGAGGTCCCAATGTTCAGCAGCCTCACACTACTTTCAGCCTGGGTTAAGGAAGGCACCAAATGCTTTAGGGAGCTCTTTCGCAATTCTTCTCTGCTCTCAGCCTTCTGTATACCAACCCATACACTTGTTGAAGGCTTATGTGTCTTACATATTGCCATAAGGGCTCACTCAACTTCTGTCTTATTTCTCTTTATGGCCATCAGTGATGGTTTGTCTTTTTATTTTTCACTCTATCAAGGATGAGTCTTGTCTTCTATGATGGGCTTGTATTTTGCCAGATTTTGGTACTTCTTGTCTTTTTGTAGGATTACAAAAATATAATTTTATAGTTAATCAAGCTTTTTATTATTACGGTTGAAGCAACAATGCTTTCTAACATCTACCTTTTTACCAGAATTGGAAGTTTTAGCACCTTCAAGTCTAGCTGTCTCTTTATAAATTAATAAATTAAAATTATTTATGGAGAACATAAACATATTATATTCTTTAAATTATTGTGTGTATAACAAACTTTGATATCAAGATATATTTATTTACCCTAAGACTGTTCATCCATTTCTGCTTACTCAGTCTGCATTGTGAGCTTTATTTGATCAGTGACTAGTAATTATATTTCTCTTCTGCTTTACAGAAACTCTCACAATGTTAAGCATATAGTAAACAAACAAACAAAAAACTAGTGAATACTTACTAGTGAATAACTCTAGAGAATAATTTTAATTTGCTAACTTTGTAATAGTTTTCAGTATTCAAATATGATTACCTTTAAAAATAATTTACTTTAATCTTGGATTTATTCCATAGTGTTTTTCTTTCTTTTTTTAAAAAAATAGAGAATATGATATTGTACATAAATATCTCACCTTATCAATATCTTTTATCACAAATAGAATTTTTAAATTATCTCTAGACCTTTGAAGACATGAAGTTGAAAAATGATACTGTAGGCAATATCTGGATATTTTTCTTAAATTTGTACCCATTACTTATAGCAGTTTTCCTTCTAATATAAACAGGAGATATATTTCAGTTCTCTGGGCTAGGGACAATAGCTGTTCTTTGCTTTTCTAAACCAAGAAAAAGATTTTTTGGATTTACTCATTGTTTCAGAGAGTTGTGATATGGAATCTTTGAGTATGACCATGTGACAAATTTATATCATTAACAACCTGGACATGAAGTTTACATTAATTCTAGTTCTTCACCTGATCAGAAGCAGAAATTTTTAGAAGTCTCCACTATATTTTGGTGTCCTCAACATCTCTGCATTTGGATGGGCCAGTCTACTTTAAGAATATAATGAGAAATAAAAAGCATGTGTACTTGGATTACAGTATAGATATCTGTTTTTCTTTTGCATTTTAGGTGATTAGGACAAATTGTACTGTTTTGCTATTTATTTTACTGTCTAATTTGAAAGAAATTTCAGTTTATGTTGAATAAACTGCAAAGACCCATAGCTAAAACCTAAAGATCTCTACCAGATTGTTTTACACAGATCTGTTTTAGACAGATTACTACCCAGAAATCATTGCAAAATTAATTATTATTTATGTTTACAAGAAGACATCAAAGTTTACACTTTGTTGACTTTAATAGATAAGAAATAAAGATGTTTAGAAAATAAAAGCTAACAGAATGGAGTATTAATTCATTTGCTTTCAAAATTGTGGGAATATATTTCTAAGGCACTAAAGAACTCCCAAGAAGGGAACATTTTTATTCTTTTCAACTGTTTTTGTACTAGAAATTCAAGTGCTAATGCTGTCAACTTCAAAAGCAAGGTCAAATTTGATGCAATTTGCAGTGAATGTACTACTCACTTTACAATAGTTTAAGAAAGGAGTATATAGGTGATGACTGCAATCTGTAACACAATTGATTTTTGCAATTTTTTCTGTGCACTTAACTGTTCAATTTTGCTATGTGGTCATATATCACCTAATTTCAGCTTTTGAGACAAAAGTGATAATTTTTCATTTATATGACTCAACATTTCACTAGATCATAACTTTTTTTAAAGACAGTTACAAAGGGTAAAATCTAATTTTCTTAATTATGTATATTTTGGGGGAATGTCTATATATAAATGAAGTGAATTTGTTTGACTCTTTTCCCATGAATTTAGTTTATTTTATACAGATACAAAATGATCATTATTACCAAAATTAAAAAAAAAAATCTAATATTCCTTAAATTGCCAATTCTTGTGTTGGGTTTTGTTTTTTTCTTTTTCCTGTCATCCCACCCACCTCCCCTCTAGTAACCATCAGACCAAAAAACAGGTTTTTTTGGTTTGTTTCTCTCCTTTTTTTTTTCCTTTGCTCATGTTTTATTTCTTTTTTTTAAATATGTTTTATTTCTTAAATTCCACATGTGAGTGAGATCATATAGTATTTATCTTTCTCTGGGTGACTTACTTTGCTTAGCATTATACTTTCTAGCACTATCCATGTTGTTGCAAATGGCAAGATTTCATTCTTTTTTATGGCTGAATATTTCATTGTATATATTATATACCACATGTATCCATTCATTTGTGGATGGACACTTGAGCTGCTTCCATAGTTTGGCTATTGTAAATGATGTTGCAATAAACATAGGGCTGCATGTATCCCTTCGAATTAGTGGGGGTTTCTTTGGGGGACGGGGTAAATACCCAGTAGTGCAATTGCTGGATTGTGGGGTAGTTCTATTTTTAATTTCTTGAGGAACCTCCATACTGTTTTCCACAATAGCAGGACCAGTTTGCATTCCCACCAACAGTGCAAGAGGGTTCCTTTTTCTCCACATCCTTACCAACACTTGTTTTTGTGTTTTTGATTGTAGCCATTCAGACAGGGACAAGGTGGTATCTCATTATAGTTTTGGTTTGCCTTTCCCTGATGATCAGTGATGTTGAACACCTGTTCATGTGTCTGTTTTTTTTTTTTTTCAAAGATTTTATTTATTTGAGAGAGAGAGAGAGAGAGAGCACATGAGAGGGGGGAGGGTCAGATGGAGAAGCAGACTCCCCGCTGAGCAGGGAGCCTGATGCGGGACTTGATCCCGGGATTCCAGGATCACGACCTGAGCCAAAGGCAGTCGTTTAACCAACTGAGCCACCCAGGTGCCCCTGTTCATGTGTCTGTTGGCCAACTGTATGTCTTCTTTGGAGAAATGTCTATTCATGTCTTCTTCCCATTTTTAAATTCGATTATTGTTTTCTGGGTATTGAGTTGCGTCAGTTCTTGATATATTTTGGATTCTAACCGTTTATTAGATATCTCATTTGCAAATATGTTCTCCTATCAGTAGGTTGCCTTTTAGTTTTGTTGATTATTTTGTTCACTGTGCAAAAACTTTTTGTTTTGATGTAGTTCCAGTAGTTTATTTTTGCTTTTATTTCCCTTGCCTCAGGAGACATATACAGAAAAATGTTGCTACAGTTGATGTCAGGGGAATTTCTGTCTGTGCTCTCTTCAAGGATTTTTATGGTTTCGGGTTCACATTTAGATTTTGAACCCATTCTGAGTTAATTTTTGTGTATGGTGAAAGAAAGTGGTCCAGTTTCATTCTTTTGCATGTGGTTGTCCAGTTCTCCCAAAACCATTTGTTGAAGAGACAGTCTTTTTCTCATTATATATTCATTGCTCCTTTGTTGAAGATTAATTGACCATATAATTGTGGGTTTATTTCTGAGTTTTCTGTTCTGTTCCATTGACCTATGTGTCTACTTTTATCCAGTACCATACTGTTTTAATTACTACTGCTTTGTAATATAACTTGAAGTCAGGAATTGTGATACCTCCAGTTGTTTTTCTTTTTCAAGATGCTTTGACTGTTCAAGATCTCAAGATCTTTTGTGGTCCCATACAAATATTA
The DNA here is from genome assembly GCF_002201575.2 of Neomonachus schauinslandi. Taxonomy (NCBI): domain Eukaryota; kingdom Metazoa; phylum Chordata; class Mammalia; order Carnivora; family Phocidae; genus Neomonachus; species Neomonachus schauinslandi. The sequence continues at coordinate 25,106,091 of NC_058405.1, read as the reverse complement.
GGATTGTTTTTTCCTAGTTATGTGAAAAATGCTGTTGGTATTTTGATAGGGGTTGAATTAAATCTGTAGATTGCTTTGGGTGGTATAGACATTTTAACAGTATTTGTTCTTCTAACCTATAAGCATGGAATGTCTTTCCATTTCTTTGTATCATCTTCAGTTTCTTTCATCAGTGTTTTATAGTTTTCAGAATATAGGTCTTTCACCTCTTTGGTTAAGTGTATTCCTAGATATGTTATTGTTTTTGGCATAATTGTAAATAGGATTATTTCTTAATTATACTCTTACTTCATTATTAGTGTACATGAATGCAACAGATTTCTGTACATTGATTTTATATCAGACAACTTTACTAAATTCATTCATCAGTTCTAGTAGGATTTTTTTGGTGGAATCTTTAGGGTTTTCTCTATATAGTATCGTGTCATCTGCAAATAGAGCTTTACTTCTTCCTCACTTATTTGGATGCCTTTTATATCTTTTTGTTGTATAATTGCTGTGGCTAGGACTTCCCATACTGTGTTACATTTGTTGTTGTAATAAGATTACAAATTCCTCAAGGACAAAGACAATTAATACAATCAAAGATCATAATCATTATAAATGAAGAGATAGGCTATTTTAATTTTTTTGAGGATTAAAATAATATTGCTTAGTTTTTCTTGTGTGTAATAAAACTGTATGAAAAAATTTCATGTAAAATTATGATTAGGGAGGGACATTAGTGAGAGTGAGCTGGGTGAGTAAGGTCTCTCTCACTCATATGCCTTTCTCAACAACAATTTAGCATCCATCCATAGATAAAAGTACCTTTGTAAGAGCTGTAGGATTCAGCATCATGTGCCAAGGGACCCAGGAGAAGTTTTGCCCACCCACGCATTGGATAAAGGATGTAGAGACTTTGGTCCATGCTGTAGACCCCGAAATGACCCATGGATCAGCTCTGGCCCCTCCTGGCTACAGTCTAGGAGCCACTGGAGAACAGTGACTTGTATAGTTACCCATGGTCAAGAGATTTTTTTTGAAGTCCAGTGGAGAAGATTTAGTTCATTGTTGGAGCTAAAAATCTGAGATTGGAATCATTGGAGAAGGTAAAAGCAGCTTATCTTTACCAGTCACCCAACCTCCAAGGTAACACAGCTTCGTGCCCAGAGATGCCCATGGGAGAACATGACAGGATATGAGGACTCTTTTCTCTCTCCCCATTCAGAGTACTAGGTCATGAGTACATGACATGTGGTTGGTGAACATCTGGGAAAACAGCAACCAGGACTTGGAACAAAAGGTGTCAAAGGGATGTGGATCCTACTAACTGCATTAGGGACTCCATCAGGAGGGCTGCACATGAGCTGCTGGGACATCTCACCTGTGAATCCCCCAGATCCCACATGGGAACATCCGGCACTCTTTGTGCCTCAACCATACACTCCCACACGCTACTGACAGCTCCCTGTGTGTACTCATGGTGGCAGAAAGAGCAAAATTTGGCAGATGGGTAGTGAGCACTTGCAGAAAGCCAGCCTGAATCTGCAAACCAGAGAGAGACCACAACTTGGGTATTTAGTACTGCCCTTGGGGGAAAAAAGAAAGGAGGCTGTCAACACCCAGCTTAGTTAATTGTGGAATCATGAGACTGCATATAAGCTTAAGAATTCTGCCATAAGAGAGAGCAAGTGTGGTGTAGGTTGATCCATAGGAGGTCTGAGAAAAGCATCAGAATCACCAGCAGATTAATGGAAGATATTTTTCTTCTGAAATCAGATAGTAGAGACTGGAAGAACTTCAAGGAACAAGAAAAATCAAGGAATAATGACATCAACAAAAGATTACAATAATCTTACAGTAAGCAAACTCAAAGACATGGACATTTGTGATTTACTCAATAAAGAATTCAAAATAGTTGTTTTAAGGAAACTCATTGAGCTATGAGAAAACATAAGAAAACAATTCAGTAATATCAATCCCACTTCTGGTTATTTATCCAAAAAAAAAAAAGAAAGAAATCCAGATCTTGAAGAGATATCTGCACTCCTATATTCTTTGCAGCATTATTTATAATACCCAAGATATGTATACAACCTAAATGGTTTTGACAGATGAATGGATGAAGAAGAGATAGGATATTAAATAATAGGATATTATGTAGCCATGAAAAAGAACGAAATTTTGCCATTTGTGACAACATGGATGTATTGCAAAAGCATTATGCTAAATGAAATAAGTCAGACAGAGAAAGACAAATGCTGTATGATCTCACTTACATATGGAATCTAAAAAAGCTGAATTCATAGAAACAGTACAATGGTGGTTTCTGGGGAATATAGGGTTTGGAAAATGAGGAGATGTTGGTCAAAGAGTACAAACTTCCAATTATAAGATAAATTCTGGATATCTCATATACAGCATGGTGACTGTGGTAAATAATACTGTATTTTATGCTGTATTGAGCACAGTGTTATAGTAAGTGATGAATCACTAAATTCCACTCCTGAAACCAGTATTACACTCTATGTTAACTAATCAGAACTTAAATAATTTGAAAAAAAATACTGTGTTTTATACTTGAAAGTTACTAAGAGGGTAGATTTTAAATGTTTAATCACTCCAAACAAGTTGTAATTATGTGAGGTGATGGAGGTGTTAACTAATCCTATTTTTGTAATTGTTTTGCAATATTGAGTATGCCAAACTATCACCTTGTATGTCTTAAATTTACATAATGTTAAATATGAATTATATCTCGTTAATACTGGAAGAAATATATGTAAATTTTAAATATATGTATTATGCATATATGATAAGGAACTGAAAAAGATGAATAACAACATGAATAATTTTTTGCAATGAAAATATTAAATATGTGATTAGTAAAATAACAAACACTGAAAATGAAACTAAATATTTTTTGAATTACCTATAGAGAAAATTAATAAGGAAAATCAAATTGTACCAATAAAAGATTAGACATGCCATTAAAATATATCTTTACAACAGGAATGCCCTCATGAAAGATTTCTGAGTAAAAAGTTTTAGAAATCAATCCTGGCAACAAAAAAAATCTGTTGAGTTATCAAGAACCATGGGAATCAAATATTATGGAACTCTGGAGTAAAGTTGACCACTGACAGCATAGAGAGGGGTGTTAAATGAATAGAAAGGTTCAAAAGGTTGGAAATTTTGCCAGATTTTGCATTTGCATAGCAACTACCATCTCCCTTCCTCCAGTCCCATGACAGGCAGCTGTGGGATTGGTAGATCAGATTCCTGGTTCCTGTACCTGGTGTGGCTTGCTGGTGCCCGTTGGGCATAAGAACTTTGTTCTCCGAGGATTAAGGTGGGTGGGGTGTATTTTGATTTGCCTGCTGGTTCTCTCAGTGCAGGGGCTGGCCATTGTTTTATATTCAAGGCAGTCTGTCAGGTCACTGGCTGATTGCAAAGATAATGGAACCAAGACTTCAGTGACCATAGAGATAAGGAATACAGTCCTTGCAAAAATAGTTTGGACAAGTCCCTAAACAAATGATGACTGCATACAACTCCCCACCCCCAAACACACAATGGCCCACCCCAGCAACAAGGGACATCAGCAGTTCTGAAGAAGAATAATTTTTAAAAGATTTTAAATGTTCTACCACATAAATGGAGAAATAAAGAGAATATGCATTTCTATGTCTTACTATTTTTCCTGTTCTACTAATTTTTCCAAAGAAGTGAAAGATAAAACCTGTAACTTCTGGGGGAAAAATAATGAAAAACAAAAAAGCAAAGTACAAGTATCAAGTACAATGCCATGTAATGGGAATATCATTTGAAAATTCTTGCTATTTTTCCAATAGTCTGAGCTTAGTCCTCTGCAGTCAACTACAATTTACTGTAATAGTTTAAAATGTTTTATACTTTTGTCCCTATGTCATAAATAGATCACATTAATATCTCTGGCATTGTCCTTGAAATTTAATTTTATAGTTTGCTTTTTATGTCAGGAAATATGCCTATTTCAGTGTCATTAAAATCGTTTTACATTTATGGAATATACCACCACCACTTAGTAACTCTGATTTTCTAGTAGAGAAAAAATAAAGACAAAATAGAAGAAAAATAAGAATAAATAAAACATTCTTGACTACTTTGTTACTTGAACAAGTTTTTTCAGGATGGCAACTTTGGGGAGAGACATGCAAGATAGCTAAGACTTTAAAGCAGCTGCCAGGGAAATTTTCTAAGTTTAAAAGAGGAAATAAAATGTTTAAGGGACTTGGCTAAAATTTGCAGCTAGCAGACCTATAAGGATTTGATGTCTCTTTTTAGAAGAAAAAAAAAGGGGGAACTGTGAAAATGGATTAAAATGAATTTTAACCCGTAGGAATTTCCTTTAGTAGACACTCAGTTGTCTAAAAAAATCAAGATAGTAGCATACAACTCAAAATCTTATATTTATTAATATTAAACTTACTTTATGGATACAGACCGTCCCCGACTTAACGATCATGCAACCTACAGTTTTTTTAACTTTATGATAGTGCAAAAGTGATATGCATTCAGTAAAAATCGTATTTCAGATTTTGAATTTTGATCTTTTCCCAGGCTGGCAATATGTGGTGGATACTCTCTTGTGATGTTGGGCAGTGACAGAGAGCCTGGGTAGTTAAGTCTCAAAAATACTAACCGAAGCTGAAGGTAGCCACACAGTCATGAGGGTAAACAACTGGTACACTTAGAACCATTCTGTACCCACACAACCATTCCATTTTTCACTTTCAGTACAGTGTTTAATAAATTACATGAGGTATTCAACACTTTATTACAAAATAGGCTTGTGTTAGATAATTGTGACTAACTGTAGGCTGTTTCTGAGCACATTTGTGGTAGGCTAAGCTTTGGTATTCAGTAGATGAAGTGTATTAAATGAATTTTTAACTCATGATATTTTCAATTTGCAATGGGTTTATTGGGACATAACCCCAGGAAGACCTGTGTGTGTGTGTGTGTGTGTGTGTGTCCATATATATGAAAGGTTTGTTACATTATTAATATATAAGGTGTGGTTTTTTTCAGTTAGTATAAGAAAAAAATCCAATTTTAAGCTGAGCCTATTTTTGTAAACCTAATTCTCAGCCTCATTTCATGAACCCAAATTCCAAGAATAACATCTGAGTGTAATACTGCCTTACCTCCCTTTTGCTATTCAGTATTCATTTTCACAGAATCTCAGGCAAGGCTGTCTATGCAATTTCTTCACCTCTTCTCTCGCATGTCCCTGTGTTGTTTTTGTTGTTATTAGTGGACCCAGGGTTGATCTTCCTGCTGTCCAAAATCACTCCCTAATTCAATTGTATTCTAACTCTTCTATTCTTCAGCTTAGGTTAGTATTTTTGAGACTTAACTAAAAAAACTTATTTGAAATTTTGAAAAGAGCACTTGTGGAAATAGTTCTTTAGAGAAAAAGTCAAACTCTTATTTACCTTTTAAAATAAATTTTATAGCAAGTCAAAGCTCATTTGAGTGAAAAATCAAGTTCCTTCATAAACTGGGGTCTGCTCATCTTGCCATTTGCTTTTCTAAACATGACACTTTACATTCTTAATACGCTGACCATTTTGTTTTCCAAATATGTTATTGCTCTACCTCTACTTTTTCGCACAGCTGTATTCTAGAACTAAAATGTCTATTTCTTCATTTTTTCCCCTTACATTCATTTGGATATGTCCTGTCATCTTTCAGCCCTTGGTTTAAAAGTGTACACCTGGGGCACCTGAGTGGCTCAGTTGGTTAAGCGTCCAACTCTTCCTTTCAACTCAAGTCATTATTTTGGGGTTGTGAGATGGAGCCCCATGTTGGGCTCCACACAGGGTGTGGAGCCTGCTTGGGATTTTTTCTTTCCCTCTGCCCCTACCCCCTCTCTTTCTCTCAAAATAAAATAAAATAAAAAAGTGTACACCTGAAACTAATATAATACTGTATGTTAACTGTACTGGAATTAAAGAACTTAATTTAAAAAAAACAACAGGAAAGTATCATGTACAATCTTATTTGATACTCAATCACATAGACCTAATAAAATTGATATTCTACCAACCTGTTTTACAGGTGAGCAAACTGTTGCTCACAGAAACTTAAGTTCACAAAACTATTGTACTAGTGTTGAGACATTTCAAAATTTCTTTGCTTTTAAGAAATAGAACATTATGAATTTAAAAGATTCATAGTGTTAAAGAAAAATATGATTCTGATAGTTATCTCAGTTGAACACTTCATTTTTACTATACACATAGGTAAGAAAAATTTTCCTTGAGGGACGCCTGGGTGGCTCAGTCACTTAAGCATCTGCCTTCGGCTCAGGTCATGATCCCAGGGTCCTGGGATCGAGTCCCGCATCGGGCTCCCTGCTCCGCGGGGAGCCTGCTTCTCCCTCTGCCTCTGTCTCTCTCTCTGTCTCTCATGAATAAATAAATAAAATCTTTAAAAAAAAAAGAGAAAAATTTTCCTTGGATAAAAGTAGCTTACTATTATTTTCCCTAATTTTATACTGGAAATTGTAAATATTTTATAAAACTTTATCATGAAAGTTTCCATTCAAGTATGATTGTTGAAACATAGAATTAAAGTTTAATTTCTCATTTCCCCCTAAGACCTCTTTTCACAAAATACACACATACAATGTCCATACTTTTTAATTTGGGAAAGTTTATTTAATAAACTGAATATAAATAGCTAAGTGCTTTCATATGAAGTAATAATGATCCCAGTCTTAATGCACATGTCAAAGAAAGATCACTGTTGTAACAAAATTATAAAGTAATTGCTCCTGTTTCCTTTTGCCTTCTCTTTTTTTTTTTTTTTTAAGATTTTATTTATTTATTTGACAGATAGTGAGAGCAGGAACACAAGCAGGGGGAGTGGGAGAGGGAGAAGCAGGCTTCCCATGGAGCAGGGAGCCCGACGCGGGGCTCGATCCCAGGACCCTGGATCATGACCTGAGCCGAAGGCAGACGCTTAACGACTGAGCCACCCAGGCGCCCGCATTTTGCCTTCTCTTGAAACAAACCACATGGGTTTTACACTTGTAGAAAGTACAGGTTCATTTTGTTTTCTAAACTATTACCTTCTAGGAATGCTTTAAAGCACCATGTATACACTACTCTTCAGGAAAGATAATACAGACATCAAACTGAAAGCTTCATGTCTGGCCTACTTCTTATAAATATATTTTGACAAGATTAATTATTTTATTGTATTTTATTCATTCCACATATAGTTTGTTATAATCTGCCAAATTAGAAAAAGTTTCTATATAGGTATATAATAATTTATGTAGTGCAATTCTGGAAGGGTCAAATTTACTTATTCATTTAATGAATATCACCTAATATTATTCAGCTATAAAAAACAAGGAAGTCCTGCCATTTGTGACAATATGGAGTGATGTTATTTATTTCATCCTGCTTTTCTATTCTTGCCTGTTCACTTTTTGTCTTTAAGCTTGTTGCCTCATGGTCAAAGGAGGTCACAGCATTAATGTTCTCCACACTGCTGGATTCAACACAGAGAAAAAGAGTAGGGCTTTTTGTTTTTGTTTTGTTTTTTTTACCTACCTCTTTTTGGGGTGCAACAGTCTTCAAATAAAAAGACTTAATAATGACAATCAGAATTGTGTTATTGGTCCATCCTTAAAGTGGAGGAGAATGAAGTAAACATTTCCCACTTAGTTTAGAAATGGCTCATCCTGGATTTAATTGAAGAGCCCTCCTTTATTGAAAATACCAAACATAATTGTTTAAGGAATTACATGCAGGAGGAAGAAATGTATAGATATTGTATAAACACACAGCATCTGGTACATTTTTTAAAAGTCAGAAATTTTAAGTAAAGTTAGTGGAACTGCTCAGAAGGAAGATAGACATTTTGTCTGAATTTGACAGGTAGTGGTGTGGGAGAGCAAGACCTCAGCAGGGAAAAGACAGTAAGAACTGGAACACACATAAATGGCAGCAGGTCTATGCATGCAGCGACAGCCAGTTATTCCCGATGCGGCAAAAGCCAGTTATTTCTGCCATCAGTCCGTGCTGAGAACAGTACATGCTGTAAACAGCAGTGATGGTGGATAAGATGGCTAGGCCTGCTGAGCTCAGGTCTCCCATCCCCTTCAGCCCCCGAGTTAATGCCTCACTAGGATCTGTGCTATTAGTCATGTACACAGTTTCCCGCTGCCCCTCAAGCTTTCTGGAGTTGTTTTTCCCTCGTTTCCGTATACTTTACATTCTGCAATAATAAAACCAAGAGTCCACTCGGACTCGGGGCTTCACCTTGGAGCCTACACTCTTGCCCTTCGCCTGGCGGTGCTGCCCCTTCGGGCCTCTCTTTGTTCCAAATTATTGGACTCTTGAGTAATCATTTCATCTCTCGACAAGCCCACTATGTGGCATAGTGGGAACTGTGTCTGGACCAATAACTTTCACTGCTCTAATTGTCTCTAACTTCTAAAATACTTCATCATGGTCTTTGGATCTAAATCAGATGCCTTTTGAATTCCACATCTCATTCCTTATTTTGCATCCCAGTCATTAAGTCAGTTTGAAACTTGCTGGTGTTGGGGCAGTTACTCCTCTCTTCCATCCATAAATTTTATGGAGTCTTAAAATTTTGTTTAACTCTATAAAAATATGATCATCTTGGGGCTCCTGGGTGGCTCCGTGGGTTAAGCATACAACTCTTGATTTTAGCTCAAGTCATGATCTCAGGGTTATGAGGTCGAGCCCCACTTCAGGCTCCACGCGGGGCATGGAACCTGATTAAGATTGTCTCTCCCTCTCCCTCTACACCCCCTAAAAAATCATCTTTATAATCTGCATCATTTAAAATTTTTATTACTATTATTTTAAGTAGAGAGTTATTTTTTTTATAAGCTGGTTCATAGCTCATTTTTATGAATGCTGCAAATCTTCCATCCTATGGTCGGTTTTCTGGCAACAGTATTTACATATATTAATAATATAGTTCTCAAAGAAAAATGTCATTTTATAAAAATAAACACCATAGCTAGGTTGATATATCCCCAAAATCATAGGTATCTTGTGGTTTTTACCATGAGATAAGCTGATATCTATATAATGTCAGTAATACTAGATATTGGAATGGAAAAAGAGATTGCAAAATAGTTTACTAATTTTAAATATTTTAATGGCATCCATTATGCATTTTTTTTAAGATTTTATTTATTTATTTGAGAGAGAGAGAATGAGAGAGAGAGAACACCTGAGAGGGGATAGGGTCAGAGGACGAAGCAGACTCCCTGCCGAGCAGGAAGCCCGATGTGGGACTCGATCCCGGGACTCCAGGATCATGACCTGAGCTGAAGGCAGTCGCTTAACCAACTGAGCCACCCAGGCGCCCTCCATTATGCATTTTTGTTTGGGTTTTTTCTTTTTTAAGATTTGAGAGAGAGAGTGCATGGGGGAAAGGGGAAGAGAGAGAATCTCATGGAGACTCCCCACTGAACGTGGAGCCTGATGTGGGGCTTCATCTCATAACCCTGAGATCATGACCCGAGCTGAAATCAAGAGTCAGATGCTTAACCGACTGAGCCACCCAGGTGCCCTTAACACATGTTTTGACTCAACCTTATTTTTGGGTCATTGCTGTTTGTCTTTCTCAATTTTATCCTATCAGCTGGTGAAATTCAGTGATTGAGACTCAGCTGGCACAGTCTCTGGCTCTGAAATGACAGAGTGTGCTGGGTTGAATATTGAGTGGAAGCAGCAGGCTCAGAGAATCTTTCCCAGTCCTGTTAAGGCAGGAGTGGAGAAAGGACCAGATAGGGATTTAAAGAAATTTTGTATGCATGGCAGAAGATACTGAGAAACTGTCTAGCTACATGAACTAAAATATCAATCCACATTAATGAAAATGTTTTATGTAGCTCAAATGAAAATGAAATTCTGAGATCTTTTGAAAAGATGAGAACAAGTTAATATTTCTCCTTCTTATTTCTGAAACTAAATTTTAAGCCATGATGCCTATTTCCTACATTTAATTTTTAAACACATATTATCCTTCAGATATCATCAGTACTGTGTAAAGCATATATTATGCTTTATAATAATTATGTTTATTAACATAATATTTTAATAAACATCATTATGTTTATAGTTTTAAAGTAACATAAAAACAAATGTATTCTTTCCAGGATAGAAACGGGGTATCTGGGTAGAATGCGATTTCTCTCCCAAGTAAAGATGAAATGCACATCATACCATTCATTTTCTTAACTAAGTTTACCAGACATAGTCAGCTCATGTTGGCACAAGAGTTGGTTTCACGGGGGATAGAGGCTATAAATTCTAAGGGTAGCTGCTTTCACTGCTTACTTATACAACAGTGACTCGTTCTGTATTGAGTAGAGCAACACCATTATGGATGATGAATTATGGGCAATACTTACCATCAATTTGTGAAGACACTTGTTTGGTTTGCTTTTCATATATCCTGCTACAACAGATGTGAATTAAAGAGATTTTCATAAAAACCATTATGCAAATATATTAAAGGGGATAGACTTAGTATTCTTACTCTAAGCTGCTAAGACTTAATATTTAATACTGTATATTTAGTATTTTTTAGGACCCCAGAAACTTGAAAATACCAATTGAGAACTGAAAATTTGCTGATTTAGAGAGGAAGCAAGATACTCTCTTACATCACTTTCTCTCTGATTTGCCTAAACATCTAGAACATGGGCAGTGAAAGATAGGCATGAACAGATGCTACCTATTTAAAGACTAATGGAAAAATCATAACTTCAAGCAAAAAGGTCAGAGAATGAAAGCAAACCTCTGGCTGTGGCAGCCTTAGCATTGCCCCTTTTGGTAATACAGTGTCAGCTTAAATGAGGGAAAGGGCCATAGAAACACATAGGTGAAACGAAACAACCAACACAATGGTTATGAGGCTTTTAGGTTTCTTTCTCTTTTGTAAATAATGAAATTCTATCCCTCTCCATCTATACACTGGAGTTCAGTTCATTGAAAAAAATAACAATAGGCTCTATAATGAGTATATTTTAAAGTCATTCCCAGGAAGAGATTTATAAATATATACTTTCACTTGCTTTTTTGGTGAACTCATTGCAGAGCTATACTAAAACATATTGGCATTGACATGGCACATATTGCATTAATGCTGAACCATATTTCCCTCAGATTTGCATGTAATGTCATTCTGTCATAATTCTTAGACTTGGAAATGTGTCATAATTGGCTATCTCCCAGGAACTCTGGACTCACACATAGTGTGATGAGAATAAGAAAATATTTAATTAGCCAATAATTACACAGCTGTCCTTTGTTTTTCTATGTAGTTTTTTTGGACACAGCCATATACTCTGGGGCAACCTAAAAATAAAGGTTAATTTGTACCCAATTTATAACCATGCCCCGTGTCTGACCAGAATTTACATCGGACAATGAAATGCACTTTAAATAGCTTTTCTGGGGGCGCCTGAGTGGCTCAGTTGGTTGGGCGACTGCCTTCGGCTCAGGTCATGATCCTGGAGTCCCTGGATCGAGTCCCGCATCGGGCTCCCTGCTCGGCAGGGAGTCTGCTTCTCCCTCTGACCCTCCCCCCTCTCATGTGCTCTCTCTCATTCTCTCTCTCTCAAATAAATAAATTTTTAAAAAAAGATTTAAATAGCTTTTCTGTATGAGAAGCTGAAGGAATAAAGAGGTGCAAAAAAGATGAATAGACAAAATGCATTGGGGTATATTTGCTCCTTTGTATGTGATGTGCACAAACCAAGCTGGTTTCCATTTTAGGGCATTCTGATATTGATTGCTTTGTGCTGGTAAAGCATACTGTGTTATGCAGTTTTCCATGGAAATAATCCCTGCCTTAAGGGTTTACAGCTTGAACATTCAGAACTGTCCAACCAGTACAATTCAGACATATGCAGCTTAGCAAGCTGACTGGAAAAAACTGGCACTGAACTCTTAGTTAAGATCCTGCGTCAGCACCATGGACACAGGCACAAACAAGGATGATCTGTTCCATCTGTGACAGAACCAATGAACTTGCAATTAAAGACAACTAATAGATTTTCCGAGTTCTCTAATACTAAACTGAATAAAGGACAGTGAGATATTAGCATTCCTATTCTTACCATAGCTTATTTTTGCATAAAATCAAAGTTTCTAGTTTGTTTTTAAAAAGAAACTGATTCTGGGATTAATGAAAAATGCTGGTGTGGTTGTCTGCCTTTATACTCATATTTTTTTCTTCTGGCAATATTCTTGGTGGGAAACTTCAAACATAAAAATGATTGTTGGTGAGTTAGAGGGATTCCAAGCAAGAGTAAATGAAATACATTCTCTTAAAGTATGTTTTATTTAATAAAAAGATAATTTATTGTGTTTCAAAAGCTTTGATTGTATACAGACACTCTTAAAAGTCATATTTCATATATATAATATGTCTGAATTCATAAAAAGTATGAAATATGTAAATAATGACATTGAGTAATAAGAAAAAGCCTTGATTTTTGAATACTAGATATAATAAACATATTTATATACAGGAGGACTCTATTCTGGAGCTCCTGTCCCAACATCTCAAGGTACCATATGAAATAGACCCATTCTGATATGACAATACAAGGTAAAAAAATGAAAAATTCTGAATAAATTTACATCATATATATGTACGCCTGATACTTTACATAGATATAGCAAGGATACTGAATCCCTTCATGCTGATGTCAGGAGTAAACATGCTTACTTAAAATTTAGAAATTATTTTATATGTAAACTATATATATATGTGGTAGTTATATATGCTTAAAATTTATATAGTAAATAGAGCATGATTTTGCTTCTAATTTTATAAATAAAAACCTGTAGTCTATCTCAGGAACTAACTTGTTTTTAAGCCTTTTTGACTTTTTTTCTTAAACTGTCAGAAAATATAGTTCATTTTCCAAGTAATAGTTCTATTGAAACCTATCCAAATTACTTATCTTGGTGCTCTCCATCTTTTCTCCTAAGGACGGTTATTTTTTTAAAAATGCTACTGAAGGGGCACCTGGGTGGCTCAGTCATTAAGCGTCTGCCTTTGGCTCAGGTCATGATCCCAGGGGTCCTGGGATCAAACCCCACATCGGGCTCCCTGCTTGGTGGGGAGCCTGCTTCTCCTTCTCCCACTCCCCCTGCTTGTGTTCTCTCTCTTACTGTCTCTCTCTCTCTTTGTCAAATAAATAAATAAAATCTTTATTAAAAAATGGTACTGAAAAGAATATAACTAAACTATCATAAAATGATTACTTATTAAAAATATGATGTGAAGCCAGGTAGATGAGGTTAGCCAGGTGATATTTAAAAGAATAACCACTTATTCTCTACTAAAAGTCATAAAAATTGTTTTATAAAACTTGATTAAAGAAAATTATAAAAAAAGATGTAATCAACCACATTAGAAATAGCTTTTAGTAGAGTTTCAAAAGATGCCAAATTATATATATCCAGGCACAAGGTGTTCAAAAATTCTTGAGTGAATAACTGAAATCCTACTTAAACTTCAAATAGGAAAAATGTTTTTCTGAGAAGTAATGCAGCTATCCTCTATTCAAGAAATGCATGCTCACTCTATCTCCACAGGATAGCAATGCAGTCAGGTTAGCTACTCTGTCCCTACATATCTCCCATCCTCCATCCCCCACATTTCATTCCCACCGCAGGCAAAACTGAACCATCACAAGCCTTGGCCTACTGGGGCAAGCATCCCTTCCTACAGGGGGGAAGATAATACGAAGGATTCCTTTTTGCAGGCAGGCTGGCTGCCTAAAGAACCAAGTGAGGAATTGGCTGAGCCACAAGAAAGAGTATTTCCTCTCACATTCGATGTGACTCTCAAATATTTGATATGAAGTCCCCATCCATTGCCCAACTAAGGAAACTCACTGTAACAGTTGATAGCAATATTTGCTTTCTCAAACTTTGTTGTGTTTTTTTTTTTTTTCCTCTCTAAACACTTTAAGAGAAAGTAAGGCTTTCCCATCTCAGTTGTGTGACTGAATGAGGACAGGCACCGTAACAGTCTCAGCTACCATAAATCACACTCATGAGAATCTTTGTTCACTGGACTTTCATCCCAGATATCAGCATTCCCCCTGTTATCTCTCCCAAAGCAGGATCACCTCACAGAAGCAGGCCATTTGATTCCTATTACTTTTTGTGAGTTCTCCTTCCTCTGACTCAACAAGAACAGTATTCTGGTTTAGAGCTCTTGAAATTGATACTACTGGGATAGATGTTCCTATAACAGAAGCAAGGCACAAAGCCGTTGTGAATTCTTCATGCTGAGATTAGAAAGGAAACGGGTTCTTTCTGTATTCACTTTGTATTCAAATAGTGTTTTGGACATAATCTTTCTCCTCTCCTGCAGTTCAAACCTCCAGGTACAGGCAAGAACAAACTAAAACCTTGCACTGGTTTCTGAGGTGTTCAACTGCAGTGGCCTCTCTAGAATTGTGAACATGTGTTTCTAAACTAGATACCTGTGTGTCCTTCTGTGTCTTTCTTTAGTATGGATTTTGCTTTTCCAGTCCAGAACATGCCAACTTAAATATATTTTAAGTTAGACCAGATGTTAAAAAAAATAGTGCTATATTTTCATGGCAAAAATATTTTTATTTCCTATTTTTTTCCTGACTTTGAGATTTCTGTCTCAGATGTTTTCATTGGAAATGCAGATTCCTATGGGGAGCATCCCCTAATTCTGTTCTCCAGGATGGAAACTGACCAGTGACCAGGTATCCTCAGGTTAACCATACTTTGGCGGAGGTTTAGAGAAGGCTGTCAGTCCCACTAAGCTGTAAGACTTGTATAACCCAGATACCACACAAAATTATATTCTGTGGAGAGACTTTGATTTATCTCTTTGATGTAATTACTATGTCTGCTTTATTATTTTCCTACAACTCCCCTTAAAATGGCACTTAATTTGCTACGTCGAGTGGAGACACAGCTATCACTGTTATTATCCCTTGTCTTATCAAAATGTAATGAAACCCTGCAAGTGTACTAGGTAATATGCAACATATTGGGGTTAAAAAGGAAACAAAATTTAAGATATCTCTGTCTTTCCAGAGCTCCTGTCTAACAAGACACATAGAAAAGCGAATAAGCTATTACAAAGTAGTACATACAGTAAATGTTCTCATGATGGAAAGAGAGGTGTTTTGTTTCTTAAAAAGTGCTGATCCTAATACACAAAAATATTTACTAATACACCATAAACTTTATTTTTTTCCTATACTGTTGCTTGATTTGTCTGTAGTCATTCAGGTTCTTACCGGTAGTAAGAACTTCGTAAGTTTCTAACTAGCTTTAGCTCTGTGGTGCATTGTGATTTCAGACCACAGATTTACTTCACTAAAAGCCACACTGATTACTTGTTATTCCTTCCATACCCATCCAAATAGGATTTATACCGCCACAGTGACCTTTGCCTCCTCTTACTTGACTATGTTTTAAAACAGATTGATCATTTTGTTTACATAGGGACAAAGATGGTCTAGGCAATGACTGGGAAGAATTTCATTAATTTGCATCTTTCTGGGGAAAGTGGTGAATAATAGAAGTTACCAATATCAGAGAGCAAAAATGGAGAAGAAAAAGTGAAGAGGGAATTTAATAGGAAAACAAAGATACCAGAAGTAGAAGGAAAATCAAAGGGTAAAATAGAAATAATTTGGATTTTAAAAATTGAATTTAAGACTGTTTCTATAGGAAACTTCCTTTGCCCCTCCACAAAAATAAATGTAACTAAAACGAATCCTCCTGAAAGCTAATGAGAATCAAGAAACCGATTAAAAAACAAAACATTTAAAGGAGAGAGCAGTTTGGACACAGCTAAATAGAAAAGGCAAGAAATTAATTGTTTTAATAACAAAGGGAAGACTAACAAAGGAGAAAGTCAATTAGAAGTCAAATAAATTAAATTCTAAATAACTTAATAAACAAAAGCCAACTTCTAATTTCGTTGTGGGCAAGTTATTGACTTTTAAAAGATGTCCTAGGAAAATATTTAATCATTGTGCTACTTATTATTTCTGATAAACAACATGGAGAAGTTGTTTCTAGTTTTGGTTAACCTCTGGAAGGGTACAGATAGCTCTCTCCCTGAAGTGGAAGCAGTGACAGAGAATCTTCTGCCTTGTTGTAGCCAAGGGTTTTTTTGTTTGTTTGTTTTTTAATTAACATGTTGTAAGCAATGATATATATATTTTTTAGGATTAATGTCGAATGAATTTATGGCAAAATAATTTATTGGAATATCCATGTATGTTTTATTCTCACTACTTCAAATAACTGAAAAGAAGATGATAAAGGATTAGAAGTGCAATTTCTTTTTAGTCTCTCGGTCCTTCCTGTCTCCATCCCAAAGGAAAAAAGTGGTGGTATGCACAGTAACTTGGGCATCCATTGTCCTCAGGGTATAATTAAGTGGACTTTGTTGAATAAAACTAAGAATGTGGGAAACAAGTAATATATTTTTCATGAGGAGGAGGAGGCTGTAGGTCTTGAAGCCTAAGGGATCATGAGAATTTGGAGACGCTTCCCTTAAGACAGGAACATTTCAATCAAGACGGGAAAGGACACAGGATTTAGGATCTGAATAGAAGCACAGACCCTTCCCTATATCACAGTTATGTGCCTCTCTAAAGTAACAGAATCCCAGAAAGGAATAGCTTTGAGATTCCCATTGACTAAAGGGTTAATACAGGGAGCCAGAGCTCTGAGCCCAAGCAAACTGAAATCCCCGCCAGTCTGACCATATGATTGAAAGGAGTTAAATTGACTTAGAGAATGAACAGTTTTCTCAACCGAGTCACCACTAAAAGGGGAGGCTTATTGACCTTATGGATTAGGTTTATTAATTCCCATTATTATATGACCTCATAACATTCCACTTTTATAGCCATGGTCACAATTAATAATTTATGTTTATTTATGTGATTTGGTTAATATGTCTTGATTCTAAGAATGCAAGCTTTGTGAATGTGGATATCATGCTTCTTTTTTTCACCTTCTAAACCATTGAAATCCCATAATAAAAGGCAAATTAATGAATGTCCACTGTAATTGTATATTCAAGCCTACCAAAAGTCAGATGTGAAAAAAAAATTCTTCTCATAAATATTTTGTAAAGAAACCCATGCTGGGTATATGGATTAGACATAATGATTGGATTTTCAAATTTAGATAAAACATTCAAGAGAAAGGTGATTCAAGAAATGTCTTTCAATGAAATCTTGCCATTTCCAACAACATGGATGGATCTTGAGGACTTTATGCTAAGTGAAATAAGACAGAGAAAGACAAATACCATACGGGGTACCACTCATATGTGGAATCTAAATAAATAAAACCTAGTCCTGAAAATGTAATATACAGCATGGTGACTGTAGTTAATAATACTGTATTCGTATTTGAAGGTTGCTAAGAGAGTAAATCTTAAGGGCTCTCCTCACAAGAAAAAAGACTTCGGTAACTCTGTATGATGACAGATGTTAACTAGACTTAATGTGGTGGTCATTTTGCAGCATATCCAAATATTGAAGCATTATGTTGTACACCTGAAGCTGATATAACCTGTGCCAATTACACCTCAATTTACAAAAAAATGAAAGAAAGATACAGGAAAGACAGAAGTTGGTGAAGATTGTACTGCTGCTGATCTTCAGAAACGCATTAGGCCCTTTCAGCCATGCAGTTAGGTAGGTGCCTTCCATGCACTCTCTGTTGGTGGTGTAGCAGTTTATTTTATTTTTAAGATTTTATTTATTTATTTGACACACAGAGAAAGAGAGAGAGCAAGCACAGCGGGGGGAGCAGGGGGAGTGGGAGAGGGAGAAGAAGGCTCGCCGAGCAGGGAGCCCGATGTGGGGCTCGATCCCAGGACCCTGGGATCATGACCTGAGCCGAAGGCAGACGCTTAACGACTGAGCCACCCAGGTGCCCCAGGGGTGTGGCATTTTATATTTCATTCATTCATTCATTCATTCATTCATTCATTTATTTATTTAAGATTTTATTTATTTATTTGACAGAGAGAGACACAGCGAGAGCAGGAACACAAGCAGGGGGAGTGGGAGAGGGAGAAGCAGGCTTCCCGCTGAGCAGGGAGCCCGATGCGGGGCTCAATCCCAGGACCCTGGGATCATGACCTGAGCTGAAGACAGAGGCTTAACGACTGAGCCACCCAGGCACCCCTATTTTATTTCTTTTAAAGTCCCAAACTCAAAGACTAGAAGAAATATGTATATAATTCTAGTATATAATGTATACTAGTGAGAGTAGCATATAGTTTATATATTGGGCTAAACATGAAAAAATAAAATTTAAAATTAATCTCTTAAAACTGTAGGATAACTCAGTAAATTGTAGCACATTAAGAAACCTCAGTTTATGGAGTCAGATAAAGGAGATCAAGAAAGTTATGCAGACAGTATGAGTCTCTCCCTTGCTCCTTTGTTATTTTCCTGGCCACATGTGTGAGGTGTATGATTATGGAAGCAGAGGTTGCAGAGGTTCTGATGCATTCTTCTGGTTTGTCTTCTCAAAGTGTTACAGCATTAACTATAGGACTGCGCTTTTTTTGCCACCCAACCAGCAATGAGGGTTATTAAAAAAAAAAAAGTGTTGGTAATTTAATAAGTATGTAATTCACTCACATAGTAAGGCAGTTCTACCCGCAGAAATTAGTGAGAATGAAGTGTTTCCACTTGTTAGCTAACTATATATTGTTTTATATAATGAGAATTGTATTTGTCCTGTCAGATATGGTTTTAAATTCCAACTCAAATAAATGTGATAATATTGGCAATTTACTTAACCTCTCAATGCTTCAATTTTCTCACTTCTTTTTTTTTATTTTTTTATTTTTATTTTTTTAAAGATTTTATTTATTTATTTGAGACAGAGAGAATGAGAGAGAACACATGAGAGGGGATAGGGTCAGAGGGCAAAGCAGACTCCCTGCCGAGCAGGGAGCCCGATGTGGGACTCGATCCAGGGACTCCAGGATCATGACCTGAGCTGAAGGCAGTCGCTTAACCAACTGAGCCACCCAGGCGCCCAATTTTCTCACTTCTAAAATGAGTATTTCAAGTAAAATATGGTTCTGAGGAATAACTTAATATGTAAAATTATATCAAATTATCTGTGTCTGTATATATACATCCATGTGACTATATATTTAGCCACTTAAGTTCAGGGTGTGGTACGTAGAAAGCACTCAAGAAATGGTAGCCACTAGTAATAATAATGATTAGCCCTCTATTATGTCCCAGGGATTTTTCTTATATATTTAAAATAAATATCTGGATTTGAATTTATTGTCAACTTAAATGCAGTCTATAGTTTTTCCTTTAATTTTAGTTTGGCTCTGTTTCATTTGTAGAAGTTTGCTAGCATTGCACTGTTGATTCTTTTCCTGTGTGTTTTCTTTGATTACTTGAGAAAGTTGTGGTTGTTCCATGTCTAATAAATCCTCTAATTTATAATCTTTGTTTAGAAGGAAAACAAATACTTAGTTTAGTTCAGGTGGATGAGGTTAGACAGTAGAGGGATAGGCAAAAGGGTTTTCTTGGTGTGCCAGAGGGGCCTTTGAAAGTATCTTTTCTTGTGACGCTGTGGACATTTTTAGGATATTTGAGAAAACTCACTGGGCTACCAAATTCCACACAGTGTTTACAAATAAAAACAAATAAGACATGCTATCTAGCCAGTGATTAAACATTTATGGACCACATATTATTGACTCCCTCATCTATTACTCGATGCCCCATGCTTGTTATGGACACAGAGACTATTCTGACGTAGACTCTAAATCTTGGATTTCATGAGAGAGATGTGCAGTGGATTCACCATTTGCCACCTCAAATGTATGCTCCGCCATTTGCCATGCAACTCTAAGCTTCGGAAAGCGGATTCTAAGACAACAGCTGCGGGCTCCCTTGCCCTCTTCTTTGTTGGGTTCACTCAGTTGGCTCCTCTGGAAGGAGATCAGAGGGCAGAGCAGAGAGAGGTCTGTGTAGCTCTTCCCACAGATCCCTCCCTGACAAGCTGCTGAGAGGTGACGGTCATGTTCTTCACCCAAGACCACATGCCCTCTTCTGATTCCAGTTATAACCTTCTCACCTTGTCCCTTTGACCCCCGGGTAATAATTCTTCCAGCTGTTGATGGTGCCAGGGTACTTCACCATTCTTTGTTAGTTTCCCTGATCTTGGTCCCCAGCTCAAACCCCTTTAACTAAACACACTTTGGTGTAAAAAAACAAACAAAAAAACTGTGGAAGCAGGAGGAAAGAATGTGCTGCCAACTGAATTAAATAATAAACCTACTCACTTGCCCTGAAATACATAGCTCAGACACTCCTTCCAAGATGGACGTTTTGGGAATGCAGTCAGCAGAGAGCCTTCACCTCTTGGTCCTTCCAGGATTTATCTCACTGTCAGTGTGCTTAGCCTGCCTCTTCTTGCTCGGCAGTGTAGAGCCCTGGCCATGTTGACTCAACTCTGGACAAACCTGCAAGGCCTTCTGACTTCAGAATTTCTCCACAGGATTAGAAGAGATTAGAAGAGGCTGCTCTTGTACTTGAATTGCATCTCAGCGTCTCTCTGCCTGCCTCTACTTCTTTCCGTCCCCTTCCACGGTGTTGACCCCCTTCTACGGTGTTGATCCCCAGCCCTCCTAATAAATACCCTGCATGCCAAGCTCTGTCCCAGACATGTATTATCAATTAGCTTGCCACTGCATCGTTTCTTTCCTATAAATAGTATTTTTAATGAAGGGGATCATAATCTGAATTTCAAAACATTTTGGTGGGTAACTAAGCAAAGTAAGAAAAGACAGTGGTA
Organism: Neomonachus schauinslandi; assembly: GCF_002201575.2. Lineage (NCBI taxonomy): Eukaryota > Metazoa > Chordata > Mammalia > Carnivora > Phocidae > Neomonachus > Neomonachus schauinslandi. The sequence goes on along the minus strand of NC_058405.1, from coordinate 25,085,182 downwards.
ATAGTGCAGGCAGAACAATCATTTAAATATAAAGTAGCCTATGGTTTATATCCTTATTATACCACTTTTTATTATAGCGTATAACCTTATATTTTGGAAAAGCACTGCAGATTTTATAGAGAAGTGTTAATGGATGCCACATGGTGATGCAGCATTAGGTTTAAAAGTGTATGTACATAGAGAAACCAAGAAATTTATCTATCAAAAAGAAATCAACTACATGCCCTAAAATGTGACCCAGATATAAGAAATAATCTAGTTGGACTGACAATCAACTTGATGTCCTCTGACATTTTTGTTTTGGTTCTCTCTGAAAACGTGTCCTATTTTTCAGTTTTTAAGATGTGGAGAAATTTCTTTTACTGTTTCTCACAGTGAAGGAAAAAAATAGGAATGAATCAAAGATATACATAATTTGATAATTTCATATTTTTGTACATTCCTTTAATTTTTTACAGGCTATATTTTTACACTTTCATACTGAAATAAAGTCATGTGCATAAATTTCTCTCTACTATACGAAGGTTGTCCATAGATTATAACATTATATAAATCTTCAGTTCTTAACATGTTCCTAAAACAAACATATACTGAACAAAATAAATTGGAAAATAGTTCCCTTTTCAAGGCTCCAAGTCATGAAACTTTACCATTGTTTAATGGATTATTTTAGCTCAGCTATAACTAAAGCCCTTTGGAAGAATTATGAAGTGTTCATTGGGACCTTTCCTCACTTAGCAGACTTCCTGCAAGATGAGAAAATAAACTCAAATTACCATCTACTTTAAAGTAACTGTTATGTAGGAATTTGATTACTTGTAGAGGAATAGGTTTTTAGTTGATATAAATGACAGTCTCAACCATCTTTCTCTCTAGGCTACCTGAGAAAGCTAGAAACTAGTCAGAGAAGGTATTCTTTGATGATAATTCCCAGGAGTTCTGGGGCATTTCTCCATCTCTTTTGTGGTGGAGGTGATACTTTTCTACTCTCCCAGAATCAAATGAAGAAGGCTCCAATTGAACCCATTTGTAAAGTCAGAGAAGTTCTTGCAAGAATGTAGACTTGCATCACACTCACAGATAGAAACCCTCAAAGGCTTTCCTCTGTACTTGAAGATAGAGCAGAGAGTTACAAAGGAGCATGCCCTGTATCCTGCAGTTTTTAGGAAGAAAAGAGACTGCCTACTTCTCCCTTAGTGACCTGTAAAGGTTCCAGGTTCTGCTGGAGCAGCTGACAGTGAGCTGGCTGAAAGAGAGAAGTAAACGATTTTCAAACCGCATTTCTCCGTATACAGTGCAAGACTCAAGAATTCTATTAAGATGTTGTAGAGGTTATCAGGCTGAACTGTCTTGCAAGAACTTCACCAAGAAACTTGGAGCAAGAAAATCTTGGTATACCATCAGGGGAAGGAGCTAAGCAGTTGTCACAGGAATTCTGCCTGAGTTTGCACAGCACACATCCGGAAATGACGTTACGAAGAAACACCAGAAAGTACACCAGAAGAGTACACCAGAAAGCTAAAAATCCACTCCATGAAATAGCTGACATTTGGAGGCTGGAAGGGCAAAGGTCATTCAGCAGCTAAAGGCTAACTACGAAGAGCATTAAGTAAAAAGACTTTTGCCCCCTTCTCTCTCAAATTAAGACAAAAGAAAAAGATATTTTCCCCTTTTACTTCATAGGTGCTCAGGCTATCAGGTTATGGTTCAGTCTGAGTTGGGTTGAGGAAGGAATTTTGAGCTGTATTTGAACATAAAGGTTTTGTATTGTTTTGTTGTACTTTTTTTAGAACCACAGCAAGAAATACTTTGGGTTCGGACAGTCTTACTAAACACATAATCATTTTGATACGTGTTTTTCATTGGTAATGTGAGGCTTTTGGGGGCAGCAGAAAACTATTTATTTTTAAAGATATGCTAAATGATTGTTGGCTTTAAAAAAACAGAACTAGGGGCACCTGGGTAGCTCAGTCGTTAAGTGTCTGCCTTCGGCTCAGGTTATGATCCCAGGGCTCTGGGATCGAGCCCCGCATCGGGCTCCCTGCTCCGCGGGAAGTATGTTTCTCCTTCTCCCACTCCCCCTGCTTGTGTTCCCTCTCTTGCTGTGTCTCTCTCTGTCAAATAAATAAATAAAATCTTAAAAAAATTAAAAAAAAATAAAACTATATGGCAAATGTTGAACATGAAGTTTTAATTAGTGTAGACAATTATAAGTATGAAAATGTCAAAAATGTAGGTCACTACCGGAAATGCTCTCTAGTTCTGTAACTGAAAAATCTGAGGGAGTTCATCTAAAAGTCAAAGCTGAGGGGCACCTGGGTGGCTTAGTAGTTAAGTGATTGACTCTTGATTTTAGCTCAGGTCATGATCGCAGGGTCCTGGTATCAAACCCTGCTTCTGACTCCACGCTTAGCAGGGAGCCTTCTTGAAGATTCTCTCTCTCTCCCTCTGGCTCTCCTACCCCCCCTTAAATAAATAAATAAATGTTTAAAAAAATAAATAAAATCTAAAGCAGAGAGAGAGAATGTAAATATGTGTGCAACTTTGTGAGTTATAGTCCATTAAAGGTGCATGGCTTTCAGATGGTGGCTTTATTATTTCTGTGCAAATATCTGGAATTAAAGAAGACAAAAATATTTACCTTTGTAAATTGTTTGCATTTTCCTACCTTAAATGATGTTTGTCTCTTGATGAGTGTTATTTTTCTTTTATCACTTGGAAAAGTGATATGTGAGTAGAGGAGTAAAGTGTTTTTCTAAATTTTAGGAAATCCTCACATGGAAAGTAGACTGTTTCAATCAGTTAACTTCTTTCAGCATATTGTTTGAAGTACTTTTATATGTTGCTTAGATTTTTTAAATGTTGCTTACATTTCTGAGTATGAAGAAAGATTTTATGTATTGAATCTCAGTTTTAAATCACAACCGAGAAAAATGATGAAGGGACAAAGAATTTATTAACTAATGTAATTGAAAAGGTCACGAAATCATCCTCTTGCCTGAGACGTATCTGAAATCAGATGCTCAAATGATGGGCCACAGAAATCTGTTCTCTCCTACTCTTTATCTGAGGGAGAGAGATCACACCATTATTATTCATGATCAAACTTATTCATGACAAAATTGCAGTTCATCAATATGGAAAATGTTACAAACTAGCAATTTGGAGAACTTAACATACACTCAAGTTTTTTCAATCTTTATATTATTTTATATTGCTCTGCACTGAAAACACACGTATGTACATATACATATATGTATACATGTACATATACATGGATATATATTTAATGAATGTAAAAGACTAGAAAAAAACAAGTATTTATGTAGTTTTATAATTTTTTTCTTCCTTGATGTAAGCATTAGATATCATTTGGGTCTTGGTAAGGAAAAAAAAAAAACCCAGCATATTTGCATCATTCTGTCAGTTGCCACTGTGAAAATGTAAAACATTTTTTAATCTGAGAACTCACCTTTTTATATTCTATGTCATAAGCATCCATTAATGAAAGCATTCAAAAAGGAGCTGGTGCATCCAGGAAATATACAAGACAATCTTTTGGGGGAATTGAAAAGAAAATATTAAGCACTTCTACTTATATTTATTTTTGTCCATAATGACACTTATTATAGGTGAAATACTTTTTATTATAGGTAAATATAGATTGTTTACATTTGATAATTAACTCTACTACATATAGGAACTGTGACTGGCTCTAACTCAATTTTTATGCCAGTCTCATGCCACATGAAATATATAAGATACTCTCATGGAGAAGTGGGAATTCCATGGAGACCTTAGGGGTTCACACTGTTACCCTCACTTGCTTTTTTTTTTTTTTTTTTTTTTTAAGATTTTATTTATTTATTTGACAGAGAGAGACACAGCGAGAGAGGGAACACAAGTAGGGGGAGTGGGAGAGGGAGAAGCAGGCTTCCCGCTGAGCAGGGAGCCCGATGCGGGGCTCGATCCCAGGACCCTGCGATCATGACCTGAGCCGAAGGCAGACGCTTAACGACTGAGCCACCCAGGTGCCCCCCTCACTTGCTTTTTTATTTCAGGTTATTGCAAATTGCTGTGGTTGCATGCACCTAGAAAAGTAGGTTTAAAAATTGTTATAGTTTTTTTTCCCTTTTTCAAGTAAATCAACTGTATAGTTCTTTTAATTAATCAGTTCCTAATAAAGTTATTTTGATTACCAATAAAGCTCCTTTCTGGTTTAGTGTTGCATTTGTTTTAATTTGGTTGCCCTTCACTGTGATCCCTATTTCTACTCTTCCTCCCTCTCCAGCCCTTCCCCCTACCTGTTGAATGTAAATCCTTAAATGTATATATTCTCTTGTATTCCATGGGATGTTGTTTTGTGTATTTGTCCCATGCTATAAATCTTGTGTAGCACTTTTGCTCCTTTCTCTCATTCAACATGATACTTTTAAGTTCTGCCTATATTGCTGTGCATAATTATTTTAGATGGCTTCTAACCATAATGATTACTCCAAAATTTGCATCTACTACATTTTATGTATTAATTCCATCCCTAATTGACATTTTAGTTTTGTTAAAATCCATATGATTCCATCAATGAATCAGTGAACCAACCGATATATACATACATTAAAAAATAAGTGTCTCCAATAACCATCTTCATGCATTTCCTTTATAATTGTCCATAAGAATTTCTTAAAAGTTGTGCACCAGTGCCAGGAATGGGGTTGCTGAATCATAAGCATATGAAACACTAATTTTGGGGTGCCTGGGTGGCTCAGTCGTTAAGCGTCTGCCTTCGGTTCAGGTCATGATCCCAGGGTTCTGGGATCGAGTCCGACATGGGCTCCTGCTCAGCGGGAAGCCTGCTTCTCCCTCTCTCACTCCCCTTGCTTGTGTTCCCTGTCTTGCTGTGTGTCTCTGTCAAATAAATAAATAAAATCTTTTTAAAAAAAGAAACACTTTACTAAGAACTCCCAGCATGTTTCCTGTAAATGCTTCACCTGCTTATACTTCCATCAGCAGTGCCTGATAGTTTCTAGATCACCTATTTACCACCCCTTGGAAGTATAAGCTTCCTCTCTTTCTTTTTTTCCATTCTTATGTGCAGAAATATATTTCATGTATTATTTGAATTTAAGATTACTAGTGAGTTTCAGAATCTCTTCATTCCGCTTCCATGGATTGTTTACGTGCGCCTCTGCTCATTTTCTACTTGATTTTTATTCCTTTCCTTTTGATCCTTAGGAATTTATTGTCTATTCAACATAGTAATCACTAGTCTGTCTTAGGAATTGATAACTTTTCCGTATCTGTTTTCTTTGTTTTGCTTCATTGAATAAAATTCCTGCTTTTGATAATAAAATACCCACCAACTTTTTTGCTTTAATTTATGTTCATTTGGGGTATTTATAAGAAGTCAGTCCTTTTTCTTTATTTTAATGATCGTATGACTTTCATGTTTATTCTTTAAATCTAGTAAATTGAATGAATTGGTAGTGAAAAATTAAAACAACTGTGCCCTTCTGAAATAACCTACTTTATGATGTACTTGATTTTTATGTATCCCTGGATTATATAATCTAATATTTTATTATGGATGTTTGCATGTGTATTCACAGGATAGATATCAATTGATCAATCGATAGATAAATAGAAATCTATTTGTAATTTTCTTTGTCTGATTTCAGAATCAAGGTAATGATGGTCTCTAAAAGTGAGTTGATAAATATTCCCTCCTTCTCTAAATAGTCTTTAAATGTTTGATAGAATTCACCAATGAATTGATCATGGTGTGGCATATTCTTTTCAATAATGTTTTTCATTATGAATCCAATTTTTATGTAGATATAAGGATAGATAAAATAATAGATATAATAGATGTTTGTGTTTGTTTTTTCTGTACGTTCATTTTGGTCTGTCAGTTACACTTAAAGTATTTGAAGCTCTGTTAATTAGGCCCATCACCATTTATGATAGTTATCTCTTCTTTATCATTGATTTTCTTACCATTATACATACAATCTTCCTCTGCCTCTGATAATGCTACTTGTCTTAGAGTCTATATTGGCTCATAATATTATTTCATCTGTCTTTTTTATGCATTGTGTTTGGTATAGTTCTTTCATCTACTTTCAACTTGTTTGTTATTACATATACAGATTGTGTCTCCTGTAGATAATACATAGCTTTATTATTAGGCTGATACCTTCTGTCTTTTATTGAAATGCTTAGTACATCATGTAATGTTCAAGTCTGCAATCTTGCTCCGTTGTGTACTGGGTCCCTTCAGTCTTTGTTACTTTATTCTTCCATTTTTGACTCATTTTGCTTGACTACAGTATTTATTTTAGAATTCCATTTTATCTACTTTCTTGGGTTGATGTTTTGCCATGTTTATATTTTAGTGACTATTCTAGGCATTACAATATCTACCATTAATTATCACAATCTACATCCAACTGACAGTATAGCATCTCTTGCATAAGTAAACAGATTTCTATATTATCATGTACACAACTCTTTCCGTTGTCCTTAACATATCATACTTAGTTGATTACCTATTTCATTAACATCATAACACAGAATATACAATTATATGTATGTTATTGCTCTAAATATTTAGTTGACCTTTAAAGAATTTAACAGGTGGTAGGGGCACCTAGTGGCTCAGTTGGTTAAGCGTCGGACTCTTGATTTCAGCGCAGGTCATGCTCTCAGGATTGTGAGATGGAGCCCATCTAGGGCTCCATGATGGGTGTGGAGCCTGCTTAAGAGTCTCTCTTTCCCTCCCCCACTAGCCCTCCCCAGCCTTAAAAAAAAAAAAAAAAAGAATTTAACAGGTGGCTCAAAGGAAACATAATTCATAATTCTATTTACTCATGTTATCATTCTTAGTGGCAGTCATTCCTTTCTAGATCCTAATTTTCATCTAGTACCATTTTTCTGCATATATTAAATAAAATAAAGGACAAAAGAAAAAGCTTGATCACAATAGTTGCATAAAAACTTTTTAAAAGTCAGCACACTTTCTTAATAAAAATACTGAGCAAACTAGGGTTAAAAGATAACCTCCTCAATCTAATAAAGGGTATTTACTAAAAGTTTAGAGATAATAGCAGTCTTAATGGTGAAAGACTTATGGGTTGCTGATAAGATTGGAAAAAAAAAAAGATTAGAAATAAAATGTGTTGGCTGTCACCATTTCCATTCCTCATTATGCTTGAAGTTCTAGCCCATGTTATCAGGAAAGGAAAAGAAAAGAAATAAATGCCAGCCAGATTAGAAAGAAAGAATTTTAAAGGTGTTTTTCTTTTTTTGTTGTTTGTTTATTTGGCTGATCACATGATCTAATAAGTAATCCATTGGAAAAAAACCTAGAACTAATGAGGTCAGCAAGTTCATAGTATACAAGATCAAGATACCAAAACCAAATTGCATTTCTGTACATTAGTAATGAAAAATACGAAAATGATTTCAGAAATTATTTTACTTGCCTTTGCATTCTGTTTTTTCTTTCATATTTAAAACCTCCTTTTCAATTCTAGAATTAATATTTTCCCAAATTTACTTTTAGTTTTTTGTATGATTTTTTATTTTATTTAGTTATTTAGTCATACCTGTTATTTAATGACAAATTGTTCTCAGTAATAAAGTAAAGGAAATCTGTAGTACTTAGGAATATTACTAGAATAGCTTTAAGCTTTATTGTACTATTTCATTATTTTATTAAAGGCAAATATATAAAGAGGAGAAATGAAAAAATGGATTAAACTTCTCAATTAATATTTAGCCCAAATAGACTGCCATATCTAATTTTCAACCCTTTTTTTTGAGGATATGTTACCTTTGCCTGTTATTTCTTCTGAATATTTTCAAAATGAATTAGCTATGGTTCAAAAATGATGTCAATTTTGACTTTGAAGATGTATTAGATATAGAAAATGTAAGTGCATAAACATCTTACCAATATTTTGTTTTCCCGCCCAAGAACATGATGGGTTTCTATAAATTCTCAATATCTCAAAGTAAAAATTTATAGGTTTATTTAATCTAAGATTAAGGAAAGACAATAAAACAAATGAAAGACTCACACATTTGTCTGTACCTATATACATTTATTTGAGAAGAAAATATTTATTTGGCTCTAGAGTTTTTGTGGAGATGAGGCCACATCAAAGTGTACCTAGTATAAATTTTACCTAGGTTCCTTCCTTGACCTTAGCAGAAACCTGCAGAGGTCATGTACACCTTTGCTACTTAGGGTGTGATTTTTAGAACAGTGCATCTGTATTACCTACAAGTTTGTAAGAAACATAGAACCCTAGGCCTACATCTAACCTACTGAAACAGGATCCACATTTTAACAAGATCCCCGGATGATTCTTATGTACTTTAAAGTTTAGGAGGCACTGATTAAGGCCACCTATACCTTGTACCTAGAAAACAACTTCAAAAAAGAACAAACCATGATATAGTGGAAATAGTGCTATTCAATATTAGCCAATATTGGTAAATATTAGTGAACACAAGATTTTTTCCATTACTAATGACATTTTTTCGAATTAACTAAAGGCCCACTTAGCTGCAGTGCAGGTTTTATGAATGTTGGGGGATGTGTAATGTAAAGCATCATTTGTAAAGATGTATCACAAATTCTGAGTACAAGAGGGGTGCTCAGTACTTACTTCTGAACAAAATAGTGAATGAGTGGTTTAATGAATGGTTATGAAAGTGAATTCAGATGAAAATAGAAGTCTCAATACTTCTTTGTTAAAGAAATAGATTATCTATGTTATTATAATACTAGACTGTCTGCACTTTATTTCCATAAGATGCGTGAAAAGCAATGTACTTGTATTTATTTTTTATTGTTGCATAACAAATAATCACACATTTAGCAGTTTAAAATATATAAATTCCTTATCTCACATTACCCACACGTCAGCTCTGGGTGCGTCTTCCATGGGTCCTCAGCCCAGGATCTAATCAGGTTGCAGTCAGTACTACTGAGGGCTACAATCTCATCTACGGCTCATTCTTCCTCATCCCAGCTTCCTTGTTGGAAGTTTTCAGTTCCTTGTGGTTGTCAGACTAAGGTTCCTGCTTTCTTGCTGGGTGTCAGCTGGGATCTAAGCTCAGCTACTAGAGACCACTAGCCATTCTCTGCCATTGATTTGGCCCTTTCCATAACATGGCAGTTTGCTTCTTCAAGACTAATATGAGCCTTTCACCAGTCTGCTAGGATGTAATTCTGTATAATACAGTCAGTATTCTCACTTTCCCATCCCTTCGATCATATAACATAATTTGATCAAGGCAACAGCTACCCAGAGTTCAGTCCCATCTGTATTTAAGAGGAGGGGATCACACAGTGCATGTACATCAGGGGAATCTCATGGGGCATCTTTGAATCCTGCCTACCACAGAATTCACATATAAAGAGACTTATAAAGAACACCAGAACTTCCTTGAACTTCAAAGAACGGACTCAGAAGCCCTAAAAACATATCTCTAAATCTATTTTGTTGCTTCTAGAAATGATACAAGTCACAAAATGATACTAAGTCACAAAAATACTGAAAATATGTTTTCCTGGATAAATATCCATTATGCTCCATATATGTTCCAGTGTTTGCAAGTGAAGTTTTTTTTTTTACTAATGCATTTCTATCTAACACATACTTGAAATATAATATCATTACTTCTCTTAATTTTACCTTATTTGTTCAGAATAAAATACAAAATGCTGCTTATATGATGCTTGCTGCTACATGAAATAATGTCCTAGTGCACTTATTAGATTTTCAAAAAGTCCAACTCTAAAAAATGTCCTGAACAATGAAAAGCCTAATAATTTGAAAAGAGCAGTATTATTTTGTGAAAATGCAAATTTAATTGGAAAAGCCACACATTTATTGTAGGGCTAGATTATTTTAAAAGGTAACTCATTTGTTAGAATTTTATGATATAGATTATGTAAGAATGATACTTCAAAATAATTTAAGAGCCCTTTTTTCCTGCCTTTCTTTGTACTGTTAAAATCAGAAGAGGGAAGAACATGAAAATGTGATAACTTTGCCTTGATTATTACCTTTCAGTCATATAATAATATCATGCCAAGCTGTTATAAGCTAGTGCAGATCAAGGAAATAAAAGGACAGAATTATACATGACTACTAAAAATAAATTTTACAGGAATTAACCTTGAGACAAGTATAAACTACTTCTCTGTAAAGATAATGCATTGGGGCTTTTTTTCTTTCTTAGTTCTTACAAACTGATTTTCCTAGAGAGAGGGCTAGTAATAAATAAGCTACTGTCATTAAAACTACATGGACCTGGGTTGAGAATGTGTCTCTGTGGTAACCTTAGAAGCTGACTTTAATAACTTCATTTTTCTTCATTTTATTAAAGCCCCAAAGGCAAAGAGTAACCATAATTTTGATAAACAAAATTGCAACCTCAAATTGTTTGATGACAAATTAATCCTATTATTAAAAGAAACTCTCATGGTAATTTTGATTGCTCATTATAACGTATGCTATACCTTGATTTGGCACTTTTCATTTACACTGTATGGTTTTCTCAGGGCTTGGCATAAATGCAAGACAATGGTATAACTCAGTGTCTTGGATATCCTGGTGCCGTGCCTAAGATCTTACAATACACTGTGTGGTTTAATAGAACTCTTCTCTTCTTGCTCCATAGCAGAGGCCTTAGGCAAAATGAGGCTGAAATTTTAGCAACAGGGCTTCGAGGTGAATCTAGTCTTTCAGCCCCTCTGGAATGTAGTTTCAAAATAATGTGAATTGCATCTTAATGGCATATATAAGAACCCCAAATTTAAATGCTTTCTTTTCCCATTTGAGGAGGAATATTGATTTTAATAACTTCAAATTTAATGCAACCCCACACACTCTTACATTATTTATTAACACCCCCAGAGCATATTTCCTATGCTAAATTCAATATTTCATACATCAAATGACTAATGATTATTCTGACCTAAATATCAGTGCTGCCTTACCATCGTTGTTCCTGGCAGAAATGTCCAGGCCTCAGTAGACCTGGCAGAAAGGGCTGAAGAGACAGAAGTCTCTGAGGTACACTGTGCGGTGCCTGTATTTTCCTTGTCTCTTCTGACATGGTCTTCTAAGACCCTTTTGTGCACATGAGTACCATGGTACCTGCTCTTTTACCAAACACTCTTCCTACCTCATCGGTATCGTCACAGAAATTGCAAGTAGGGTGAATGGAGTCGCCATGGGCAAGAATGGGATGACTTGAGCAGGGTGGGTCATGAGCAACGGAGAGTGTTTTTCTTGGGCACGAGTTTGCCTGGGAGCACCGTCTGTTAATTATAGCAGCTCTAGGGTGGCTGTGGCCTATGTATCATAGAAGCTGGATAGTCCATCTATATAGAGTTTGACATCCAAATTTTGTTGTTGAAAGATTCTCTAAGAAACATATTGAATATACAGGGCGCCTGGGTGGCTCAGTTGGTTAAGCGACTGCCTTCGGCTCAGGTCATGATCCTGGAGTCCCAGGATCGAGTCCTGCATCGGTCTCCCTGCTCAGTAGGGAGTCTGCTTCTCCTTCTGACCCTCCTCCCTTTCATGCTCTCGCTCTATCATTCTCTCTCTCTCTCAATAAATAAATAAAAAAAGAAAAAAAAGAAAAAAGAAACATGTTGAATATACAAATCCAAAGTCTAAATCGTACAGATTTGGTCTCAGTAGTAAAGGGAAAACCACTGAAACTTGAATTTTAACAACCAACCCAGTGTCTTTCAAGACCAGACATTCCAAACCATCAAACTGTGTGACTCAGTATAGAAGTTTAAAGCTCATTGGCTCCCGTGACACTCAGAGGTTCCAAGAGGAAGGGAAAGTCTTTGGAAAGGCATATATGTGGTGTCCTTTCTTCTTCCTGGGAAAAAGGTGGAAAGAATAGCTGGAACTTCTAGTGAAGCTGACTCATGACTAGAAACCTGAAAAGTGTTAGCAGTTCCAAAGTGTGCCTGTTTCAAGAAAAGAACATTTAGTTTCATAGTAACCAAAATAAAGAAGTTTAAATGGTTTAACTTTCTGGAACTAGGCTCTTTATCCTTTTATAATACTTTCAAACATATATTTAGAAAATATAGTATCTATGGAATTAAAGGACTGAACGTTTAAGATGGGTAAAGTTTTCTGGCACTATATTTTCTGGAACCTCTGGACCACTATTTTAAACAGTCTTAGTGGTGGGAAGTAATCATAGCATCCAGATACAGATTTTGTTTTGTACAAGACACTGCTATTTGCTTTATGTCACTGCTTTTCATTTTGTCTAAAACCCTTTTGGGAAAAGAGCTAGGATACTTCAGGATGTGTTGAGGAAGTTAGTTCTAAGTGACCACAACATTACCATATCTAACATAAAAAATCCATGACAATTCTACAACATTACATAGTGATACATTTATGTAAAATTTAAAATACTACTTAAATTATTTAAAATCTAAACCTTCAAGTAATTTAACATTCCAACAAGATCAATGACATTAATATTGTAGCTTCTCGGTTTAAGTTTTCATTATCACAAACTTCCTGAATCACTGCTCTATATCCCTAAGATTAATATTTCCCAAATTCTTCTAATCTTCAGAACAATCCTGAAGTGTCAGATGATTATCCTACCTAATGCATGTGAAAGATAATCCTTAAGAAAGCAAGTAGTTTCCCAAAGTCACATACAGCCAGTGCTTATGCAGTCTATCATTTCAACAGAGGTCTGTTCTAACCTTAAAACTGTAGTCTTCCCACTATTTGTCCTGTGAGAAGGAAGCTTGATTTTACAAATAATAAAAGATCACAGAGAAATATGTAAGGAGAGTGGAAGATTAAGCTGAAAATACTGTTTAAATATGACACAATTATAAAAGAGCAAGACTGCATTTACTGCTCAATAAAGAATATGTAAATGATATACCTTTCGTGTCTACCTTGTATCCAACACTCTACTAGAAGCCAGGGAGAGTAAGACACAGTTTTTAATTTCTGAAGAGTAAATAAGTAATCCACTGATAAATTTTATGATAAATGTCCAATATAGAGTAAAGAATCGATACCCTGTGTTCTGAAACTAAACAAAGGGATAGTCAAAGCCTGCCTTTATGAGTGGGTGAAATTCTCTGTACTGTGTTTGTTCTGGTTATCTAGTTGGGTCTTACCTTGCCCCTGAAAGTTGTGGGCTATTGTGATAAATTATGAAGATATTTTTTCTTTCCCTCTATCTCTAATCTCGAAATGTGGCTTTGTAACTCCTCCTATTAAGAGATGGAATCTTTTGGGGTACCTGGGTGGCTTAGTCGTTAAGCGTCTGCCTTCAGCTCAGGTCATGATCCCAGGGTCCTGGGATTGAGCCCGGCAAGGGGTTCCCTGCTCAGCGGGAAGCCTGCTTCTCCCTCTCCCACCCCCCCCTGCTTGTGTTCCCTCTCTCGCTGTGTCTCTCTCTGTCAAATAAATAAATAAATCTTAAAAAAAAAAAAAGAGAGATGGAATCTTTCTTACCCCTTGAATATAGGTGTCTTTCAAGTTGCTTTGGCCAAAGTGACAGTAGCGAACATGAGGGAGAGCAGCCTTGAAAATTGCTTGTGCATTAAGTTTGCCGTCTGGCTGCCTGCGGAGCTCTGATGCCCTGTGAACAAGCCCAGACCAGCCAGCTGGAGGATAACACATGAGAGAGCCCTCATCTATTCCAGCCTTCGCAGACAAGACATCATAAACCAGCCAGCCCCAGCTATTACCCTCTAGCTGACAGCAGATGTATGAACGATGGGGCCTGGATAAGAACAACTGCCCACCTGAGACCAGCCCACATTGCTGACCTGCAAAATCATTAGTGAAATAAATGGTTGTTGTTTTAAGCCTTAAATTTTGGAATAGTTGGTTACACAGGACTAGATAACGGAGACAGATGAAAAATAGACATTCAGCCTCCTTGGCCCAGGTATTGACCATGACAGAGAAGGCGAAACAGCAACTGGAAGGGAGGGAAAAAAAAAAAAACAACAAAGGATGATTTTTACAAGTGATGATTGACAGGAGAAGGAGGCAAAAAGTTCAGATGGATCCTTCTGATAAATTCTATTATCCACATGAAATGGAGGTTGGGTCTTCGGAGAATCAGGGAATGAGATAGTGAGAAGATGAGAATGGTAAAAGTTTGAAATATACTTTGAGGAAAAGGGAGAGATGGCAAGGGACTCTTGAAAATGCTCAACGTCCTACTGAATTTGGAGGCTCTAAAACTGTTGGGGGAATCTGTTACAGATTAACATGAGCCATTCCCTAGAAGTTATTGCACTTTTGAAGTCCCAAAGAAAATTAAAGGAAGACACATGGCATACAGCTAGCAGAATCTAGAGATTTTATTTCAGCAAATATTATACCCTTAAGCAATTGAATTCAATCAAACACTGACTCCAAATATGGCTCAGAGAAAGAAACTTCTAAAATGATTTCATAAACCAAAAGCTAGGCTCCTATCAATTCTTCCCTGAGAATAGACATCAAATCACCCACGGACAAATGGGGAGGAATTATGAGGGAATATTATTAGTTGAGACTCTTCTTGAGATGTTTCTGAATTCTTATGGCCCAATAACTTTATAATATTCCAGATAGGGCAGGACCAGACACAGCCAAACGCAATCATTGTCCTATAATTTTCTAGCAGACATTTTACACTAGTATTATTGTCCTTCAAATATACATGATTCTGCAACTGATAATAAGAATCTTCTTACTATGAATATTATAACTCATCTTCCTGGGAATAAAAGGAAACTAAATTTATAAATCTCTGGGTATTCTACCTGAAGGATTAGCTAACAGCTCTTCTCCCACAACACCCAGTCGAAAAAGTTTCCTGCATTTTTAGACCTCCCTTTACTTACAGTGCAGGATATGTAAATTTCTTTAACATTATAACCCATCATCTGTCTACTTTCTTCCTTTTTCTCTTCCTTTCTTCTTCCCTCCCTTCCTCTTTTCCTTTCCACCTTCTCCAAAGTTTACTTAATGATTCTATGTGATCTTTTGCTAACAGTTCAAGTGTGATTAGGTAACATTACCCCATATCTTAAGTTCTTCTCAGTCATTCCTTACAACATTATTCTGCTTTAATTCCTTCGTGAAAATTAAATTCATATATTTTTAAATCAGAACAGCATTTGCATAGTGTAAAACATTAGAAGAGTTTGCAGTTAGTAGTAGTAGCACATATCACTACTTGATACTAATTTTAATTAGTTAGTTGCTTTGATATTAATCACCTTGAAAACTAGAATAAGAGCCTAATAAGATCAGGGACCTTCTCTGCCTTACTCATTGCTGTCCCCTACACTTAAAACAATGCCTAGCATATATTAGATGCTTAGTAACTATTTGTTGAAGGAATAAATACCCCAGAAGTCCTCACAGGCTTATGGAAAAAATAAAAAAAAATACAGCAATGTAGGAAATTCTAAAATGGAAATACTTTTGAAGAACAGGAAAAAAAAGATGATGGCATTTCTTACTTTGGGAAGGGAGATAAGTAAAATATTTTCCAGGAGTTGACTTCTGAGTTTAATCTTGAACAGAGAGGAAAAAATTGAATAGCATGTAGATATTTGTACCTTATAAACTATGGATGAAATTCCAAAAGCAGATTTTAAGAGTATTTTCAGCAAGAAGAGCACTCTTGTAATAAATATAAAACTCTAAATATTCACAATTTAAAGAAAACCCACATTCTATTTGATATGCTGTCTAGTCAGAGTAAAACATCTATGTGAGTTGATAAAATAGAAATGTAGTACTTCTTATTTACTGAATGTTTACTGTGTCTCAGATATTTGCTAAGGGCTTTGCATCTGTTATGGAATTTAATCTTTACAACAGCCTTCAATTTTGTAACAGCAATATTTTTAATTATTATTATTAAACATTTGGTTGCAGTTTCTCAAGCATGGCATTTTGTCATTGCCATCATTTTGTTTATTGTTTCCTATGCCAAGAATGCTTTTCTTCTACATATTCTAATGTTTGGCTTCCTCAATTTATTCAAGTCTTGGCTCAGATATGACTTCATTAGAGAGCTTTTTTCTGATTACCCCATCCATTGCAACATGCCCATTGCTAATTTTTTTGCCATAACACATCATCCCATAATAATATAATATAAAATACATGGGAGCTGAAGCTTTCTTTTACTTGTTCAACTCTGTTTCTTCAGCAACTAGATCAGTGATCACCAAATAGTAGATGGTCAATAAATGATTGAAAGGTTGAATGACATTTTAGTAAAACAGATGGGATTTGGACTCAAGAAAGTTCGGGTTTTGATGCTTTCTCTCAACTACCTGTTACTGAAAATATTTAAACATTCATCTTTGTTCAATCATCTACTGACCCACCAATGTCTGTACTCATATTTTCAACATTTCTCTATTGCAGTGGACTTGGTGTTCCCCCCACCAATAATTATGCTCTGAGTTATTAGATCCTTCTCATTCTCATGGACTTTACGTACATAGTTATCCATTATCTGTGATATTATCAAGTAGAATTTTTCTCTCCCTATTCATCATTACTGTCAGTCTGCAACATGGTCTTTTTAAGTTAAAAAGCCTTCAGTGGTCCATCATGTTCCAGTTATCTAGCCGTTTCCCTACCTACAATGGAATACTCTCAGTTCCACTTAAATGCCAAGATAGGGGTTACTGACAGTCTGCCTATTGCCAAATAAGTCACATCTCTGTCCTTATCCTCTAGGCATTGTATCTTCAGGCATTTGTCACAGGAAAACATGATTTCTTTCTTAACACACTTTAGTGTTTCAGCTACTATGACACCACACTTTTCTGAATTATTTTTCTTTTCTCTAAGTGACCACTCTGTCAGTATCCATCATATGCTCTACTGCATGACTCAGTCATGGGCTTCTGCTTCTCTGTTCCATATATACCTTCTCTCTAGGACATTTTATCCATTTCTAAATCTGTACATTTTGTCCATACATTGATTTTTCCCACATTAATATTTCTAGTAATGACCTCTCTCAACTCATGCATTTGCCTCCCTCCCTGAGATTTTGGAGGTCTAACAAGCATATAAAACTAAACATAGTCAAAAACAATTACCGATCATTGCCACAATCTGCTTGCCTCATCCACTATATCACAGTAAATGGCACTGCTAACCACTCAGTTTTTTAAGCTGAAAATTAGTAATATGGGTGCCTAGGTGGCTCAGCCAGTTAAGCATCTGCCTTCGGCTCAGGTCATGATCCCGGGGTCCTAGGATGGAGCCCCGCATTGGGCTCCCCGCTCAGTGGGGCGCCTGCTTCTCCCTCTCCCTCTGCAGCTCCCCCTGCTTGTGCTCTCTCTGTCAAATAAATAAATAAAATATTAAAAACTAGTGATGTTTCTTCTTTGTACATGCTGAACCCCTAAAATTAATCCATCAGAAATCCCTGAGCTTTTTCCCAAAACATGTTTGAATATCTCACCATTCTTCTCTTTCCATTGATACTACTTCTAGCACAAATTAAGTACTTCATCATATATTTACTTTAACTCCTTAGTTCACTTCAGAAATCTAAATTCTCTAGTTCAAGGTGTTCCTATTTATTTTTAACAAGGGTTCATTAATTTTATCTACAGAATCCACTTATTCTACAGATAAAGAATATCTCTCAGGTCTCAATAGCAAGAAGTTTCAGACCCCGCCAGGACCATAACAAGGAAATAGAAAGTTCAAAATCAAACCCCCTTCCCCCCCCCCCCCCACCGCCCACCTTGGGTCGCCTGGGTGGCTCAGTCAGTCAAGCGTCTGCCTTTGGCTCAGATCATGATCTCAGGGTACTGGGATTGAGTCCTGCATCAGGCTCCCTGCTCAGCGGGGAGTCTTCTTCTCCCTCTCCCTCTGTTCCTCCCCCCCCCATGCTTGCTGATGCGCTCTCGCTCTCTCTCTGAAATAAACAAAATCTTAAAAAAAAAAAGCCCCCCATTGCTGTTTTCTGGGTGTCAGTTCCCTCCTTCTACCTCCATGCCAGACAAAGTGGGTTGACCAAGCTTGACTTAAACATATCTCTCAACCCCCAAGTTTCTATCACCTAAAAAACTCAGTGCTCTTAGTGAGCTATTTAAAGTATCCATAACCAATTTTTCAAATTTCTGGAAAAGATCATCTGATTGGCTCCTCTTAAATCAGGTCCACCAATTCCTTTGGCTAAATCATTTTAACCCTCCATAAAGAGTAAAGGAGTATCCTTTCTGAAAATGGAATGTTGACAGTCTCTCAAAAGGCATGGAGAAAGCTAAGAAATTAAAAAAACAAAGGAGGGCGCCTGGGTGGCTCAGTTGGTTAAGCGACTGCCTTCGGCTCAGGTCATGATCCTGGAGTCCCTGGATCGAATCCCGCATCGGGCTCCCTGCTCGGCGGGGAGCCTGCTTCTCCCTCTGACCCTCCCCCCTCTCATGTGCTCTCTGTCTCTCTCATTCTCTCTGTCTCAAATAAATAAATAAAACCTTTAAAAAAATAAAATAAAAATAAAATAAAATAAAAAAAACAAAGGCCTTTTAAATACTGAAACACCTAATACAAGGGGAAAAAAAATTACGAGAATGTAAACTAGAGAAGAGAATCATCCAGAGGCCAGAAGCCTCAAGAAGAATCTTCAAGTTGTCGTTTGGATTAAACTAGATGGAAGACAGGCTTGGAAGATGGATTTAAGCTTCTCTCATTTGGGAAAAAGAAGTATGGCTGAAAATTAAGAAGAGACCACTTTGGAAAGTAAAAAAAAAGTTCAATAACTGAATGCTATCAGGAAGACAAGTAATGGAGTCAATCCCCAGTGATGAAGCTCATGTGGGGCCTGACATATATATACTCATTACTTGCTACAGATTTGTAACATTAAAGGCAGAGACATTGAGAAACAAAAATTAATAAAAATAAACTTAAAAACAAAGCAGAAACAGTGAGATTGTGACTGGTTTATGTAGGAACTATAACCAAAAGAATAAGTAGAAGAACACGGCTCTTCCCTGACAGAGTTGGCAGGCAGCTCACAGCCACAGCTTGTACCTTGAACAGAAGCCAGACTCAAATGGAAACTAGATAAAAAATAACAAATGCCAATATAATACCTTAAAAACACCATAAGGAAGAAAATATTAAGGAATTCTTTGTTCAAGGTCCTGTACTCCATCTATTCTTGCCATCTAATTGGTAGAAGATGAAAATTGTAATACATTTATCCTTATCAGCCAGTATTGAAGGCCATCAAAGCCCAAATAGGTTTCTTCTTTTTAAATGGTGAGAACAATTTCTTACATGTTTTTTTTTATTATTTTGTTTACTTGAGAGAGAGAGCACAAGCAGGGAGAGGGGCAGAGGAAGAGGGAGAAGCAGACTCCCAGTTGAGTGGGGAGACCCATGTGGGGCTCAGTCCTGGGACTCCAGGATCATGACCTGAGCCAAAGGCAGATACTTAACTGGCTGAGCCACCCAGGTGCCCTGAAACCAATTTCTTTTTAATGATGGAACTTTGAAAACATTCTTCAGTGAGTCAAACACTGAACTTGTGGTGAAATTGGGGCTAATATTTATTTGAAAAATATTTGTAATCAGAGGCAAAAAAATTTTTAAGGGATTTTTAAAATAGAATCTATTGTGGGCTTGGCGTAATTGAAAAAAAAAAACCCTAAAACCCCAAATATCTGATGATAAAATAGCAGGTCCAATTGGTAAGGGAATAGTCTAAAGCAAATTTAAGTAAACAAAGTGAGTAAGATAAGGAAAGATGATAAAGAGGCTAACATTTTAGTAGGGTAAGTTTATTGGGAGAGGGAGTTTAAATTTAAAAGAGCATCACTTAAAAAATAAATAAAAACAGTATTTTGTGGAGTATCAACAGATTTCCCTGAGATGTACAAGTAAATAGCAAAAGGATAGATATTTAAGATAATTTAAAATAAAGATATTAGAGGACAAAAATAAATCAATTGTATTTATGGATAATTATCTTTCCTTATGAAAAATCCAAAAATATTATAAATGCAGTAACCAGGACATAATAGAAACAAACAAGCAAAAAAATAAGTCAAACAAAATTTTGTCTCTCAGACCTATGATAATGGCTTTTTTCATAAAAGTGAAAATCTTCTTCAGTTAGTGAGAACAGGTACAATGTAGGTCTTTAAAAGCCAAGTGGCTTGACACAAAATTTTGGAAAGGGCGGGGTACCTGTCTTGCTATGAATTTAAAAAATCACAAGGTAGAGCAAATTTGGTAGGAGATATGAAAATGATAGATTAATTTTGGAATTTTTTAATTTAAAATCTTCTTAATAATTAATTTAGGTAAAATAACCCTCATGTATTGAAACTGTTACTTTTGGAATTGGTAAAAAGGTTGCCAATAATAAACAGAAAGACATAATAGTTTCTTTGGGGAAAAAAAAGGCAAGTATATAAATGATGCAAGACTACAAACTTTAGTCTATTCATGTGAGATTTTTCTCTCCCAAGAAATGAACTGTTCTGACAATGATTTTAGAGTCCAACAGTCTGGCATATTCTTAACTATTTGGGAATTAAATCAGGGTATACAATTTTGGCATGCCTAAAGGTATTTGGAAATGGCATCATCACAGCCTGAAAATCTGGCTAGTCATAGGTTATTGGAAACCAATATCATAGCTTGGAAATATGGCTGCCTCCTGTATATTTAGAAATTAAATCAGAGCATAACAACTTGGCATATCCAAAATGATCTGGGAAAGTTAACATAGTATAGTGATTTGGAACAACTTCAAGTATCTGGAGTACCATCACTGTCCAAAGCTTGACACTGCACCAGAATCACAAGTTTCAAAATATGTTGGGATAACTTTTATAAATGCCCTTGCCATTTAAGATTCCAAAATTCTAGATAATTTAATATTTCATATATTCTATGGAAATCATAATTGATTAATTTATCTAGGATACCTTTGAAAGTGAAAGGGGTACTCTTATTCTGGGAAACTAGGCAAAAATTGAGATTGTTATAAGCATGCTAAATTTAGCATAATATATGGGCATGATATTAGGACAGAATAAGCAAAGGACAGAAATCTAACTCAGTATTAGAGAAACTAGCTTAAAGAGGAAGGAGAAAAAAGGAGAAATTTATTGGCTTACGGTACCAGCCACCTTTCACCCCACCCTCCCAACATTAAAGAGTAGGGAGTAGAGTAGTGCTGGTGTTTCATGTTCATTTGCTTCTGTTTGCCTGACAATGTATATATACCCTCATACTAGAAAGCCCACCAGCTCTACAAGGTCATTTGGAGCCCAGAAAGTTGAGAGGAAACAGATCCAATTATTTCAGTGAGAGACTCTTTTTGGTCTAATTATGGCTAGGAATATTGAGTAATTATTTTGACCCTGTCTTGACCACATGCCCATTCCTGTAGGAAGCATGCAGAATACATTATAGAAGGGTGCATGAGGGAGTCAGACAAAAAAACAGCTACTAAAGACATTCGTTTATTTAAAAATAATAGGTTGGGTGCCTGGGTGGCTCAGTTGGTTAAGCGACTGCCTTCGGCTCAGGTCATGATCCTGGAGTCCCGGGATCGAGTCCCGCATCGGGCTCCCTGCTCGGCGGGGGGTCTGCTTCTCCCTCTGCCCTCTTCCCTCTCGTGCTCTCTGTCTCTCATTCTCTCTCTCTCAAATAAATAAATAAAATCTTAAAAAAAATAAAAATAAAAATAAAAATAATAGGTTGGTTAGGTAAACAATTTCTTTTGATTCCAGAATAATTTGTCATTCTTCCATTCCTAACATAATATTAAGAAATAGTTGTTTTAATTATCAAAAATAAAAGTTAACTGTTATAATCCTTTTCTTTGTTTTTGTCACTCAACATGATTTTTAAATATTTTAAAATACTTGTTTAAAAAATAAAACATGTCTAAAGATTTAAAGTTGTAGAAAGACTATTATCATGCAATTCTTCCATTTATTTCACTCTTTTGACTTTCTTTTTTTTGATAATTTAATATAAAAGTAGATTACAAAAATACTAGAGAGTTCCATAAGCCCTTCAGCCAGATTCCCCATTGAATTGCCATGTCTCCTTAGTCTCCTCCGATCTGTGACAACTACTCAGTCTTTGGTTTGTTTATTTTTCATAACATTGCCATATTAGCAAAGCGCTGATCAGTTACTTTGTAGAAGGTGGATATTACCAAGAGCGATTATTTCTGATGTGACATCTCAAACAGTAAATTTCTAATTCTCCATTTACTAATTGAAATTTTTCCCTAAGGAGGAGTTGTTTCTTATCTTTATTCTGTTATTTGTATGTATCAGCACAGACTCATAAATATTTGTTTCTTTGGGTTATAATCACAGGCCATGCTATTTATTCTGTTGTTCAAGTTGTTCCTTCTTTGCTTCCCCCAGCACTGGATTCAACTAGCTATTCAAAGAGCTCTGATTCTTCTCATTGGAAAATGGTATTTCGAAACCAAGATATTGTGTAGTCCTTGTGATCATTGCTACTACAGTTTCACTGCTCCTAGTACATCTTAGTGCATAGAGCCAGGGAATATATGCATATACATAAACCCATGCAAACCCACACATCTGTATTTTTGTACCTACCTGTGTGTGTGTAAAACAATACTCAGCAAGTTCTGGGATGTAAAATGTAATAGCATATATATATACACACACACATATGTGTATATGTGTATATATATGCATATATATTTGTATATGTATTTATCTGCATATATGTATATATGTGTTTATCTGCATATATATCTGCATATATATTTCTGTATATGTGTATACAATATATGTGTATGTATATACACACATCCATAATAATATGTATGCATATATATGTGCATATATATGTGTATATATATAAAATTTGTATGTATATCCATATACATAGACAGATATATATGTATGTATATGTATTTATGTCTTTTTCATATGCCACTGTACAACTATAAGCCTTCCATATAGAAATAAAATCTTACAGCCAATCAATTATTGGAATAAAATAAAGGCCCTATATCTATAGAACTTTCAGCTACTAAATATTTATCACATCCTAAGACTTGCTGAGGTTTTATGTTAATTTAATTAAACAATAAAGTTATAAAAATTCATTATTTAAAATCCTTTCTACTCATGCCGCAAATTAAATTTTCACTCAATATTTGTTCATTTTGGATCTATATATAGTAAAATGTATTTGGAATATGTAAAATGATACATACCATTGCCTTTGATTTTAACAACTATGACAATTGTAATTTTGCTACAATGACTAGTATCAGCTGGAATTTTTAATTGTGTATTTTAAAAGCTACATTCATATAATACCTCACTTGAAGATTTTTTTGAAATATTTGCTACCACACAAAGAGAACAAAAATGGGAACTGGTAAATAATCTCTATTTAATCTGATAGATAATTGTATAAATTTACATAGGAGATATTTTCAGAATTAAGTTGATAAAAATGCACATAGCATGGAAAACATGATAGTCATTGCTAGGCTACAAATATACAGGAATGACCGTCTTTGTATTTTTTTTTAACTTTTTTTTTTTTTTTTTTTAGATTTTATTTGAGAGAGTGAGAGCACTAGTGGGGGAAGGCAGAGGGAGAAGCAGGGAGCCCCATGTGGGGCTCGATCCCAGGACCCTGGGATCATGACCTGAGCCAAAGGCAGGCGCTCAACCAACTGAGCCACCCAGGTGCCCCATTCTTTGTATTTTTTTAATGTCAAGTGTTATTTGAATTAAAAATTTTGCTTTGAATAAGCTTAATATGGCTATCAAGTAAGTAAATATAAATGTATCTGAGACTCTGGTCTGTCTTTCAAAAAAAGAAAACCAGCTCTTTTATTTTATTTTATTTTTTTTAAGATTTTATTTATTTATTTGTCAGACAGGGAGAGACAGAGAGCAAGCACAAGCAGGGGGAGCGGCAGGCAGAAGGAGAAAGCAGGCTCCCCGCATAGCAAGGAGCCTGATGCGGGACTCGATCCCAGGATGCTGGGATCATGACCTGAGTGAAGGCAGCCACTTAACCGACTGAGCCACTCAGGCATCCCAAAAACCAGGTATTTTCAAGATATATTTTATAGTTGTCACTAATGTCAATTACATAGCCAGCATAAGAACCAGACAAATGTACAAATCTGCAATTTAGCTGACACCAGTGTTCTAACAAAAACTAAATATACACAAACACATACACACACACTCACACATATTCTATTAAAATATCATAAAAGAAACCCCATGTTTTTAGCAAAACTAGGAATCTGAAACACTACTTGCTTCATTTAAGGTATATTTTACCTCATTATATTGAATATATTTATTACCCAAACTGTTTATAATGGAAGTAGTTATTTTATAGCTGGCCTTTAGAGAGTCATATCAGGCCAGTATCAACCCTGTTATCAAAATAATAAAGAACTTACAGGGGGCACCTGGGTGGCTCAGTCCATTAAGCATCTGCCTTTGGCTCAGGTCATGATCCCAGGGTCCTGGGATTGAACCCAGCATCCAGCCCAGAATCGAGCTCCTTGCTCAGCGGGGAGCCTGTTCTCCCTCTCCCTCTGCCTGCAGCTCTGCCTACTTGTGCTTGCGTGTGCTCTCTCTCTCTCGCTCTCTCTCTCTGCAAGTAAATAAATAAAATCTTTAAAAAAATAAAATAAAGAACTTACAAGAAAAAAATAGCAGGAAAAATATATCAGGTATATTACAAGAAAATTATATCAGGTATTCTGTAATCAAAATTACAAGAAAAATATATCAGGTATATTGATACCTGAAAAACATATATGCAGAAGTCTTTCAACAGACTATGAGAAAACTGGATCCAGTGGTTAATAAAGAAGGATAATACTTCATAACCAAATGGGGCTTATCCCAGAAATTCACTGTTACTTAAAATCAAATCAGTAGCAACAACAGTGTAATGCACCACGTTAACTGGAAAAAAAATGAGCAAAGTCATAATCATATTATAAGGCTTGTATTATTCCTTTCTTAAATTTGTGATATTATTAGTGAAACCATACGAAGTTTTACTTTGTGGAAATGGTCTTCTATTCATCTAAAACTTGTTGTATGTAATATATATATAATGTATACCTCATTCTATCCCTTCTTTTATTAGCATTATTAGGCTATTTTTTAAAGGAGTTTATGTATTTCATTTAATTTATCAAATACACTAGCATAAGTTGTTTATAATAGTACCTTATTCTGTCTTTAACATATGTAAAATCTAAAGGATTGTCTCCCCTTCCTGATACTGGTAGATTACACTGGTAGATTATATTTCCTATGTTCTTGCCTAATTCTTTTTTTTAAATATATTTTCTTTTTTTTAAAGATTTTTATTTATTTATTTGAGAGAGAGCATGAGTGGGGAGGAGAGGGAGAAGCAGGCTCCTCGCCGAGCAGGTAGCCCAATGCGGGGGCCCGATCCCAGGACTCTGGGATCATGACCTAGGCCGAAGGCAGTAGCTTAACCAACTGAGCCACCCAGGCGCCCCTTGCCTAATTTTCTTAAAGGAATTTAACAGTCTTTTCAACAACTCAATTATGTGATTCGGGGGGCGTGGGGGGTTCCTACTCTTTTATAATTTCATTCATTCTACTTGCTTTGGGTATAATTTTCTCTCCTTTCTAGTCTCTTTTTTATTTTTTTGTAAGATTTATTTATTTATTTTTGGGGGGAGGGGCAGGGCAGAGAGTCTTTTAAGCAGACTCCACACTGAGCTTGAGCTCGCGCTCGGTCTCAGGACCCTGAGATCACAGCCTGAGCCAAAACCAAGAGTCCCAAGAGTTGGACGCTTAACTGACTGTGCCACCACCCAGGTGCCCCTCTTTCTAGCTTCTTTAGGTGAGATAAAATCATTAGTTTTTACTCTCTTCACATCCTCCATCTTCCCCTTTCCTTCAGTCCTCCCACTCCTCCTCCTCCTCCTCCTCCTCCTCTTCTCAATCTTCTTCACCTTCTCTGTTGTTACCAATCATTTACCACTATGTAATTTCATCCTAGGAACTATTTAGGTGCAACTCTCAAATTCTGATGTTTTGCTATCATTGGAACTACTAACAAAACATAGTTTAGCTTCCTTTGTGATTTCTACTTTGATCAGTTGCTCATTTAGTATTGTCTAATTTAAATATATTTGATGATTTTCTAGATTTATTGACATCTCGATTGCTAATTTATTTTCATTTGTATTGTTTCTTAAAAATTGCAAAATTTGGGTTATCTTTGATTCTGTCATAATTTTTTTAATAGTTCACAAATTCCATGCCTGGCAGCTTTTAGTTGTATGCTGTACATGATGTTTGATATGTTGTAGGGTCATAGGAAGTCTCAACTATGTTTTCTCCATTTAAAGGGTGGTGAATTTTGTTTTAATAGTAAAATACATAACTGACAGATATTCCTGGCCTTTCATACTTGTTTCATTTATTTACATGAAGATTTTTTTTTTAAGGAATCATAAATTTCATTTTCGGCCTTAGTTGTAGGGCATGTTTCTTTATCCAGGTTCTGTTAATAAACTCCAAAATTATGGCCTCTCTGGGCTCTCGAATGACTGAAAAGATCAGTGAGGTCTGTGTCATCTGGCTTGGCTGGCATTCCACCTCCCTGTATTTCTAACCCTGAATGACTGTCTTCATTCACATCTCAGCCACGCAGCAATTAGAATGTGCTGGGTCTCACAGAGTTGGCCTTGTGCAGGTGCAGCTTAGTCGTTATCTGGGGAACCCCCGTGAACCTCCACAAGTATTGTCCATCACCTGCTCTGCTCAGCTGTCTTTTCTCCAGGACCTTGGCCCACAAATCCAGCTGCAGAGTAGCAATGAACGTTGAAGCCTGCTTCCTCAGCCCACTGAGAGCTGCATGTTCTGCATTGGCTCTATCTCCCTCTGCTGTGAAAAGGAGGCTTCTCTCAGACAGAAGCCAGGAAAAATATGGAGCTCCTCATGTATTTCCCTTTTTAAATAATTACATTCTTGGTTGTTTGCCATGTAGTGCATAAGAACAGTTGCTTCATATGTTTGTCAAATTTTATGGTTTATAGCAGGAGCACCATTCTGATACTAATTACTCAATTATATTTAGAAGCATAAGTTCGTAATTACTTTCCAATAACATTTATTACAAATATATCAAACTTGTAATATCATTGATGTCTCTTAGAACAGACTAAATTTTTAAAGTAATTCATTAAGAAAATTACTAATTAAATGAGAGCACAGGTGGTACTTAGAACATCACAAAAATATATAAGTAAGTTGTATAAGTGACTAATATTTGAGAAATCCTAAAAACTTCGTTAAAAACTCTGATACAGTATTTTGAGTAAGGGATCCATGAATTTGATTTCCATCTCCATAGTACATGAGGTATGTTGTTTTTCACTTCTAAATTAATCAACACCTCCAAACTTCACTTACCAATGTATAAATATGACTACTATGACTAATATCTAGTATCTAACTCATGCTGTACTTAGGACTAAAATACAGTGGAGGGACAGTATGCCCCATATCTTAACCTGAATTCAACCATTCAGAGAGAGAGAGAGTAGGACGGAGAAAGATTGAGAGAGCACTCTTAAAAAATTTTACCTTCAACTGGGTATTTTAATCAAAAAGTATACTACCAACAAGAAGATGGGCTGATACCTTACAATGTGGAAGTCGGCATTTACCAGATTGGGTTTGGATTTGATTCATTCCAGTTATCTACAGCGGCATAACAAATCACTCCAGATCTTAGTGGCTTAAAACAACCACAATGATTTCATTTCTTACCATAGTTTTTATGGGTCAGGGATTCAGAAAGGACTTGGCTAGTGGTTTTGGCTGAGGATCTTTCATGCAATTGTAATCAGATAGTGTCTCAACTAGACTTTGTGGATATTTTGGTTGCCAGTATAGCCAATTCCTAAGACACACACAAGGATAATATTAATTATATGTAATTATGTGATATCAGATGAGAACTTCATTGTATAAGAGGATAAAGTCTGTTATACATGCCAAGTATGTATTTGTAATTACAATCATTACTGATGGACTTAAAAAAATATATAGGTTGAGATGGTAAAATTTTCAGTTTTCTTTGAAGATTTTTCCACAATCAAATCAGCATTTTGGATCAAAAGAGAATGATACCCTATAGTACCAGCAAATATTCTTTAGACAGTCTCTGGATTTATTTAGTATGGATAACCCAGCATAGCTGTACCCATGATCATGCAACCTTCCAACAAATGTATGTATTCTTCACAAGTACATTTATCCTTAAATATCTGTTCTACATCACTAGCAGTGAATTCAAAACAGTATAAAATACATGAATAAAGCACATTAAGAAATCCTATCTTAATAAGACCTGCAAAGACCAGCTATGAAGTGCCTACATACATTATAGACAAATAGTTTGGATGTTGAAGTTCAATATATTAAAATATGTCTTAAATGGAGGTAAGCTGTGTTTGCACTTCTGCATTTGCTAAAAACATGGTGTGTTTTTATGATAAAATATTAATGGAATGCGTGTGTGTGAAAATATATGCATATATAATATGTATGTATATATGCATATATTTGTGGCATGTATATATGCATATATGTCTGTATGTACATAAAGCATGAAGATAATAAACACAAACCGGTATGTCCTATAGAAGATGCCAGTCATTTCCAGTAGTTCCAATGAATTCTAAAAACTTTTAAGAGAGCATAATAAATAGATTACATATCTATATTTTTTAACTCTTTTTCACATTGATACAGTAGGTATTTATTAAGCCCTATTTATGCTTATGGATGTTTATGGACTTTATACCATATACTTTTTAACAATTCTGAAAATACATAGGTCTCTGATTTAAATATGTAAATCCTATATTGAATATCAAAATTCTATGTGAAAATGTAATCAGTCAGTGTTATCAAGAGTTAGAGAAGATGACCTACATCCCTCGAGATTTTTGACTTCAGAAAAAGGCAGAGGCAAAGAGAGACAGAGAGGGGGTGTTTTTCTGCTCTTATTTTATGATCATAAAACAGCCTTTCATAATTATCATTTGCCTTCCATGTAAATAATGTATCATTCAGAGAATCCAGTCCCAACAGCAGGTATAATCATCCCATCAGTAATTACACCAGCACCCTTATTTTATTTATATATATATCAGCTTTGGTAAAACTAGTTAATGTAAAGGAACAGTCCTCCTTGCTGACAGATCAGATTTTAGAGACTGCATAGCTGAGAAGATGGTAAATTTGCCCAAGTAAGTGCCATGTTTTATGGGAGTTGAGCTTTTACCTGGAAAACATTATCTGAAGAAAAAAAAAATTAAATTTAAAAGAGAAAGAAAAATAGGTACCTATGAATGCAACCTCATTTGGAAGTACGCTCTTTGGAGGTGTAATTAGGTAAGATGAGGTCATCATGGGTTGGGGTGGTCCCTAAACTCAGTATACCTGGTGTCCTTAATAAGAAGGCACAGAGATGCACAGTCACACACAAAGGGAAGACAGCTATGTAAAGATGGAGGCAGAAATCAGTGATGTGGCTGCAAGCCTAGAAATACCAAGGATGCTGGCAACCACCAGAAGTTAAGAAGGGGCCAGGAAGTTTGCTTCCTTAGTCTTCAGAAGGAATGTGTCTCTGCTAATCTCTTGATTTTATGCTTCTGGCCTCCAAACCTGTAAAAGAATAATTTTCCATTGTTTTAAGTCACCTGGTTTGCGGTACTTTGTCTTGGCAGCCCTAAGAACCTCATACATATGGTCAATATTTTTTTTTATATTTATCCAAAAGCAATTACTTGTCTTTTTTTTTTTTAAAGATTTTATTTATTTATTTGACAGAGAGATAGACAGAAGAGCACAAGCAGAGGAAGTGGCAGAGGGAGAGGGAGAAGCAGGCTCTGCACTGAGCAGGGAACCCGATGCGGGACTCGATCCCGGGACTCCAGGATCATGACCTGAGCCGAAGGCAGACGCTTAACCATCTGAGCCACCCAGGCGCCCCAGCAATTACTTGTCTTGATCATTCTTTATTGACAGAGAACAGAACCTTCCACCTCAGAACCACTTTGTACTCAACTCAGTCACAATCCTTTAGCATTTATTCTAGTTAGGATTTGTTGGTAGGAAAACTTAGGCTGTATTTGTTTGAAAATGTCCCTATTTATTTGTATTTATGGAAAACAAATCAAGTATCTGTTGAAATAGTTGAATAATGGATTGGGTTAAAAAACCAGATTTTTTTCCCACTAATTTATACTGATCCTTTTAAAGATCAGTTATTTTTGTATTTTTCTAGCAAATGAGCTTAAAATGCTGTTAATGTATTAGCCCAATAACTGGCATTTTTAAAATCTCCTTGGCCCACTTTTTATTTATCCACCCTCCTTTTTTACTGTAAGCCATATTGCAAGATTTTAACTGCTTTTTTAAAACCACTTTATAACCTAAGGGGGAAAACATACGTGAAACACAGATGAATGTGGCAAATATTAGTCCATACTTACTGTTGTTCATAAGCAGTTGTACTTGGTGATTTTATATCTACTTAAACATGCAAGACACATATGTTCTGCTGAACTCAATGATGAGATTGCTTTTCAATAATGTAAAGAAAGAGTAACTGATCTGTACTGGGTTTTTCCTTTTCAGCTACAATTTTTTGCTTATTGAGTACCTATTGAGCAACAGAAAAGACACCTCCGCCAAAGCAAAACTTAACCTTTTGAAATTTGGAAACTTTTCTCTTTCAAAAGTATTGTCTATAAGTCCTATTCCTGTAGGCTCCAAGTAATTATAACATCTGGGGAGAACAGTGTGGAAGTTGTGAACATTGAACAGTCAAGACAGGTGTTTTTACTTAAATAATCATTATTTCCATTAGAATGGCTGCCACAGGGAGACTCACATGGCATTACCACATCTGTCAAACAGTTCACTCCTCCAGCCAATAATGTGCAAACCCAAATCTAGGTTAAGACTTGTAATCAGTCATGAGCTTTTGGCACGTTTTTTTAATGCCTGGGAAAAGATGAAGAATTTGATCAGTTGTGGCTGAAAAATGATATGTTTTATTTTAAATAGTCTTAGGAATAGGAATTCCAGAGTCATTAGTTTCTTTTTTTAAATCATAAAAGAAATTCTTAATCATGTAATGAAATTATCAAAAAACAAGTATTTTTAAATTTTGCCAAATTATTTGGATTTAATGTACATCGATATTACAAGATTGTTCAAGAACATATTAAGCTCAAGAAAACTTTAGCTAGAAGTAGTCCTATGTAATGAAAATTTATGAACCAAACCCAGCTTTCATGGAAGAAAATTCAGAGATCTGAGTTTAAATAATAAAAATCGAATTAATAATTAAAGATACATGCAAACAAGTGATGCTGCCACTGAATTCTAAAAAGGCAAACATTACATTTTTTTTTAAGGTGAACATTACATTCTGTACAATGGGTCATATTTTATACAATACTTAAAGGTAGATAATCAACTAACTTATAACTAGCACTATTAATTTTTGGCCAAAGTTTAATATAAGGTACCTCAAAATTTAGTTTTTTTCATTACCAAAATTATGTCTAAGTTTCAATAAATACAATTAAAAAATGAACCACCCTCAGGATGCCTGAGTGGCTCAGTCAGTTAAGTGTCTGCCTTCGGCTCAGGTCATGATCTCAGGGTTCTGGGATCAAGCCCCACATAAGGTTCCCTGTTCAGTGGAGAGCCTGCTTCTCCCTCTCCCTCTGCTGCTCCCCTTGCTTGTGCTCTCTCTCTCTGTCAAATAAATAAATAAAGTCTTAAAAATATATATATAGGGGCGCCTGGGTGGCTCAGTTGGTTAAGCGACTGCCTTCGGCTCAGGTCATGATCCTGGAGTCCCGGGATCAAGTCCCGCATCGGGCTCCCTGCTCGGCGGGGAGTCTGCTTCTCCCTTTGACCTTCCTTCCTCTCATGCTCTCTGTCTTTCATTCTCTCTCTCTCAAATAAATAAATAAAATCTAAAAAAAAAAAATAAAATAAAAATATATATATAAAACTCCTCAAACAAATTCATATTAAAAAGATAGCTATCCAGTTTTATTAAGTTATCACATACAGATGTCAGTATTTTGACAATATTTATGAATCCTAGTGTTCCTGTAAAATGTAAGTTAAAAAAAATCTTTCCTTATAAAAGACTCTAATACTGTTTCATACAACTAAAATTTCTTTTCATTATTATTATTTTTTTTTTTTTTTTGAGAGAAGGAGAAAGCACGTGTGTGGCACACGGGGTCAGTTTGGGGGTGGGGGAAGGGAGGGGCAGAGGGAGAGGGAGGGAGAGAATCTTAAGCAGGTTCCACGCCCAGCACAGAGCCCAATTCCGGGCTCAGTCTCACAAGACTGAGATCATGACCTGAGCCAAATCCAAGAGTTAGGGGCTTAAACGACTGAGCCACCCAGGCTACCCTATAACTAAAATTTCTTATACCTTAATTTAATATTTTTTTCAAAAATTGAGCATATTTTACTACTACAAGAATTTTTACTTGACAAATTGTTATATAATTGGAGTCAGTACTTAAATACACATTCACTTGTTCAATAAGCATGAACTACAAGCTGGGTACATAGAATTGACCAAAAATGATCACAGTCTAGCTGAGTGTATATGCTAATAAATCATAATAAGTTGTGATGGGTTATAAAAATATGTATGTTCAAATTTCTTTGGGAGCACTTCACTTTTTAAGTACAGAGTGGAGGGCATGGTGGCAAGATGAAATCACGGATGAAAAATTAATAGTGATTCTTGAAGGAGTTTGATTAAGTAATTCCATGGAGACTGGTTGATGTTTATTTCCATTATGAGCCAACAATGTAATGTGAACATGAATTTAGGCAGTTTTTATGATAGAGTAATATCTTGAAAAATTGAACTAATAATTCTTGTCTGATGACATGACTACAGCTGAAAAATAATATTTTCTTCTGTGTACCATATTTGAAGGGAGAATATACAACCTGAACCTCATTCAGTGGCAATCCGTCATCATTATGAATGATTTTTAATCAAAGTGTAGTGAGTTCTGTTTATTTTAGATTTTCATCATTATTCTGGATGACAACTAACTAATACAGAATTCTATTTATCCTCCTAGCACATACATACTTCCTGTACCTTCTACTCATAACTATTAAAGCAGATTTT
This sequence comes from Neomonachus schauinslandi, assembly GCF_002201575.2. Taxonomy (NCBI): domain Eukaryota; kingdom Metazoa; phylum Chordata; class Mammalia; order Carnivora; family Phocidae; genus Neomonachus; species Neomonachus schauinslandi. Next base: position 25,051,862 of record NC_058405.1, on the reverse strand, counting down.
TTTCTCCTTTCATACTAGAAGTTCAAAGTGCAGTTAGTATTCTTAGTAATTCTACCTATGTAAGTATTTCTTGAGATACAAAGAAAGCCTTCTAAAGTCCTGGCATTTTATGTTAATATAATCAGGTCACTTATATTTTCCATAGTATTTCAAGTCCTCTATTGCAATACAAGGCAATAATGAGCACTTTATTCCTGCTATATCATTCTCATCTTCAGCATTATTATATTTACCCTTCTCCTCCTCCTCATTATTATTAATACTATTATTAAGAGATCTGGGCAACAGTACACAAAATCTTTTGTCAGAGTTCTCTGTCCTTTGATTATTCTATTGGTTTATCTATACCTTCCACTTTTTGATGAGTTGTTAAGGGCTTTCTTTCAAACATTTTTTGCTGGATAGACATTCTTACTCCAGTCATTTTCAAACTTGTGTGTTTTGATTTACTGTCATTTGATTCCTGATGGGACAACAGTTAAGACAATTTTTTGTTAGACATTTATCAACACAGCATCTGATACATAATACAGAGTCAATAAAATATTAAAATTATTGCATGTTATCTCATTGAAGTCTCATAAAACCCTATGAATATGGTTCTTTTATGTACAATTTTTTCTGTCTTCCTTTTTTTTTGAAACCCTTTCTTCCCATTCCCCTTCACCCTTCACCTCCAAACCCCTCCCCCTGGCAACCACCAGTACCCTGTATTTATGGGTCTGTTTCTGCTTTCTTTTGTTTGTTTTGTTTTTCAGATTTCACATATAAGTGAAATCATATGGTGTTTGTCTTTTCTCTGTCTAAATTATTTCACTTAGCATAATACCCTGTAGGTCCATCCATGTTGTCACATACAGCAAGGTCTCATTCTTTTTTATGGCTGAGTATATCCCATTATACACACACACACACATACATACATGATACATATGGTGTATATGATATATATATTATATATATGTGTGTATATATATAACTTTTTAGCCATTCATACAATATATATGATATATACAATATACATGATATATATCATATGTGTGTGTGTGTGTGTAACTTCTTTAACCATTCATCTACCAGTGGACACTTAGGTTGCTTCTATATATTGGCTATTGTAAATAACATTGCAGTAAACAGAGGTGCATGTATCTTTTTGAATTAGTGTTTTTATTTTCTTTGGGTAAATACCCAGTAGTGGAATTACTGGATCTTATGGCAATTGTATTTTTAATTTTTTGAAGAACCTCTATACCTTGGAGTGGCTGCACAAATTTACAGTCCCACCAATGGTGCATGAGGGCTCCTTTTCTCCACATGCTCACAAACAGTTGTTTTTTCTTGTCTTTTTGATACTAGCCATTCTGAGTGGTGTAAGACGGTATCTCATTGTAGTTTTGATTTTCATTTCCCTGATTATTAGTGATGTTGAGCATCTTTTCATGTGTCTATTGGCCATCTGTATGTCTTCTTTGTTAAAATGGCTAGTCAAGTCCTCTGCCCATTTTTTAATTAGATTTTTGTAATTATTATTTGGGTGTTAAGTTGTATAAGTTCTTTATAGATTTTGGATATTAACACCTAATTGGATATATCATTTACAAATATCTTCTCCCATTCAGTAGGTTTTTTTTGTTTTGTTTTATTCATGGTTTTCTTTGCTGTGTAAAAGCTTTTTATTCTGGTGTAGTCCCAATAGTTTATTTTTGCTTTTGGCTCTCTTGCCTGAAAAGATGTGTGTAGAAAAATGTTGTTAGGGCCAATGTCAAAGAGATTAATGCCTGTGCTTTTTTCTATAAGTTTCATGGTTTCAGGTCTCATATTTAGGTCTTTAATCCATTTTGAGTTTATTTTTGTGTATGGTGTAAGAAAGTGGCCCAGTTCCTCTTTTTTTTTTTTGCCTGTAGCTGTCCAATTTTCCCAACACCATTTATTATAGAGACTGTCTTCTCCATTCTATATTCTTACTTCTTTGTCATAGATTAATTGACCATATAAACATAAGTATATTTCTGGGCTCTCTATTCCATTGATCTATGTGTCTGTTTTTGTGCCAGTACCATATTGTTTTCATTATTATAGCTCTGTAGTATGTCTTGAAATCTGGGATTGTGATACCTCTAGCTTTGTTCCCCTTTCTCAAGATTGTTTTGGCTATTTGGAGTCCTTTGTGGTTCCATACAAATTTTAGTATTATTTGTTCTGGTTCTGTGAAAAATGTTGATATTCTGATAGGGGTTGCATTGAATCTGTAGATTGCTTTGAGTAGTATGGACATTTTAACAATATAGATTCTTCTAATCCATGAGCATGGAATATCTTTCCATTTTTGTGTGTGTGTTGTCTTCAGTTTCTTTCATCAGAGTACATGTATTCACCTCCTTGGTTAAGTTTATTTCTAAATATTCTATTCTCTTTGGTACAATTGTAAATGGAATTGTTTTCTTAATTTCTCTTTCTGCTACTTTTTTTTAAATTAGTATATGAAAACACAATAGGTTTCTCTGTATTAATTTTGTATCCTGCAATTTTACTGAATTCATTTATTACTTCTAATAACTTTTTCGTGGAATCTTTAGGGTTTTCTGTGTATAGTATCATGTCATCTGCAAATAGTGACAGTTTTATTTCTTACTGACCAAATTGGATGCCTTTTATTTCTTTTTCTGTCTGCTTGCTGTGGCTAGGACTTCCAGTACTATGTTGAATAAAAGTGGTGAGAGTGGACACCCTTGTCTTGTTCAGATCTTAGAGGAAAGCTCTCAGTTTTTCACCATTGAATATGATGTTAGCTGTGGGTTTTTCTTTTTTTTTTTTAATTTATTTACTTATTTGAGAAAGAGACAGAGAGAGAGCACACGGGCACAAGTAGGGGTAAAGGTAGAGGGAGAATCCTCAAGCAGACTCCCTGCTGAGCACAGAGCCCAGCTTGGGGCTCAATCCCATAACCCCTGAGATCAAACCTGAGCCGAAACCAAGAGTTGTCCGCTTAACTGAATGTGCCACACTGGTGCCCCAGCTGTGGGTTTTTCATATGTGGTCCTTATTATGTTGAGGTGTGTTCCCTCTAAACCCACTTTGTTGAGAGATTTTGTCTTGAACTGGTGTTGAATTTTGTAAAAGCTATTTATGCATTTATTGAGACAATCATTTAATCTTTAGTCTTCATTTTGTATCATATTGCTTGATTTGTTAATATTTGAACTGTCTTTGCATTCCTGGGATAAATTCCATTTAATCATGATGAATGATCCTTTTAATGTATTCCTGAATGAAGTTTGCTAATATTTTGTTGAGAGTTTTTGTATTCATCAGGGATATTGGTCTGTAGTTCTTTCTTTCTTTCTTTCTTTCTTTCTTTCTTTCTTTCTTTCTTTCTTTCTTTCTTTCTTTCTTTCTTT